>NC_090246.1:65929901-65937401 GCF_037325665.1 Littorina saxatilis | reverse complement strand
CGACCTTTCTTGCTTTTTTTCCTCCGCTTACTCTTCTTCTTTTTATTCTTTTTACGTCCCCGTTTGCTTAGTTTTCGACCTTTGCTCCGCCCTTTTCGTCCGTGGCGGGAGGGGAATCGCATCATGCTTGGAGTCAGCCTGAAGCGGTGGTTGCTTCCCCCACGAGGCTTCTGCACTCGACCCGCCTGAACGGCTCGCTGCAAGGCGCGCTTGATGCTGGATTTGGAGATGGTCATATGGCTGCCGCAACGCCGCGTAAAAGCCTCGCCGATTTTGGAGGGTGAGGAACCGTTCTTATCGCACATGTCGATCAGAACGTTGACCAGCTCAGCCTCCTTGAGGCGCATCTTTCTCGACCTGTCTGTCCAAGCAGCCATCCCTGTTTCCATTATTAGCTTTTTGGCCGGCTATGCCAACCTCGTCTGCAGACGGTTGGAAACCCGAGCCAACCCTTTCTTTTGCGAGCGTTTAACCGTCAACGGCTAGGCAAACGTGGAGGGTGGACGATAGGCGCGGTAGTAGCATGGCCGCGCTGTTCGGACGTTTGCCTCTGACTGCCAGTGCGCCGGTCACGTTTCCACGAGGTTGCCACTGGAGTTCAGGTAGGCATAGTCTCTCGTGGCCATTGGTCGAAAGTGTTTCGTTGCCACTGAGGACTGACACGAAGAAGAATAGAAAGAATTTTGAATCGTGCAGCAGAATCTATCTTGAAGTCTTGGATGCAAAACTTGCACCCAGTAATAATCCATGATGATTTTGTCACGCAGAAAGAGAAAAAAGAGATATTTTGGTATGACGTCGTCTGATGGCAAAATGACGTCAAGTTTATGGTGATCTCACTCAATATGTCGTCACACCACGTGTGTTCGTAAAAGGATGCCTGTCAAGCACTGTTCGACTTTTTAGACCCAAGAAAAAATTTATAAACCTTCCCAGTGACAAATGCGCGAGTGTCTTTCTACTCTGAGAGCTTCTCCGTGAAACAGTGACAGCCAGGTCGACGTTCTAGTGAATGTATCGTTACGTGCTCGAATGGTTGCTCTTGCCAGTTATGTAACCATGCCCACAATGAAAGATGACAGAAACGCTGCTCATTATAACAACCAACTCGTAGTGTTTCCGATATTATTTTAAAAATGTGTGACTCCAGGTGAGGTGATAGCCTACAAATAAATAACAATGAAAAGTTCTCTTGCTATATTACTTTCATTGCATTTTTTTTCCACCTGTGCATTCACGAGATCCCGCGATAATTCAGCAACGCATGCGCGTCGCTATAGCAGCTGGCACCAAAACAGGAGGATGACCGCTGGAGTCTAGCGCCGGTTGGTGAATAGCAAACATGGCTGATGTCCCGACGATCATGATGCAGGCGGAAGAGGAGGAGGAAGAAGGAGAAGAGAACGCGGCAGACGACCAGGTTTTTCCAGATCACGTGTCACAGTCGTGTCTTCGTCGGCGTTGCAGTACACTCCGCGGCCACCGCCATCATTTCGACGCCTCTCAAATCGTCACGGCCGTCGTGGCCTTGGGGGAGAAATCGGGCTCCACGCTTCACGCCATCTGCAACGTTCTTCGCGACCAGTGCCAAGACTGTGACGATGCTTGTAACGTTTCTGTCGCGGAACTGAGGCGACAGATAAAGCGAGCATTTAACGAAGGCATCTTGAACAAGCAGGCCGGCCATGTCAAACGCTTCGTCATGCGCCCCATCGCCCCACAGCGTTGCCGATGTCGCACGAAAAGAGCCAAGAAAACTGGCCGTGGGCGGCGCGTAACAAGAGGGACTCGTATAATGCGTGGTCCGAGGCGACAGGGAAGAACTGGGAGGAGGTCTAGACGCACAGTCTGTAAGATCAGAAGACGAGGTGCACCAGGAGGGAGAAGAGGAGGAGGGAGAAAAGGAGGAGGGAGAAAAGGAGGAGGAAGAAAAGCAGGAGGAAGAAGAAGTAGAAGAAGGCAAAAGCCAACGAACGATTTCAGGCGTCAGAAGCGCACTGCGGCTGCGTCACGCCGCATAAACGCAGTAATCCCAGCAGACGATACGGGGACGAAACACAGAAAAGAGAATATCCCAGAAAGAAAAAGGAAAGGAAAGGAAATAAAATACACTCTGCAAGTTGTAGCACTGCAAGGAGAGGGCGAGTGCTGCGGACAGATGGCGGCCGCTACACCCGAAGAAGAGAGGGTGGGTGAGAACATCTCAGACATCGCCGCCGCCTAACCAACAACACAACAAACTTTTAAAATTATATATTATTCATTTACCACCGGTCCTTTTTAGGACCATTCACCTTCCAAAGATTTGACGAATGTATCACGTGGTCGTCTGGCTGTCTGTTGAAATGTGTGTGTGTGTGTGTGTGTGTGTGTGTGTGTGTGTGTGTGTGTTAGCCACGGTGTGTGTGTGTGCCATGGTGTGTGTGTGTGCGTGTTTGTGTGTGTGAGAGAAAGAGAGAAAGAGAAGAGAGAGAAACTGGAACCGAACTTTATTACCAAAGGTTAGAGGTTTTAGGCAAAGCCTAATCTTACAACCTGTCCCTGAACATGAGAGAGAGAGAGAGAGAGAGAGAGAGAGAGAGAGAGAGAGAGAGAGAGAGAGAGAGAGAGAGAGCCCTCGGAGAGAGAGAGAGAGAGAGAGAGAGAGAGAGAGAGAGAGAGAGAGAGAGAGAGACTCGGAGAGAGAGACTCGGAGACTAGAGGGAGAGAGAGCCTTGGTCGATAAAGATGATATGAGCCCCCTCGGACCGACACAAAAGCTGCTAGGGTCGGACAACAAAATAACCACCAATAATATTATCAAATTATCAAATTAGGTTAACAAATCGGTTGCGTAACTTTTGGAATGTATATTTTGCTCACGATAGGCAACTCCGCGGTGCACCTGCTGCGACAAAGGGGACTACTGCGTTACATTACTATTAGTAACTAATGTATCAGAGATTGAAGCTGCTGACAAGCTTGCAAATACCCCTCCCTCCCTTCTCTCCCCCCCTGTAGAACAGTTAGCCTTTCATATCTCTCCCACTCTCCCCCCTCTGTCTTTTTCTCTCTCTCGTTCCCGTTTGTGGACGTAAACGAACTTGTGACAAACATCATATTACAGATACTGTGTACGTTTTTATCTTAAAACGCCCCCCCCCCTCCCCCGACAAGATTTTAAACTGTTTAAAGGAGATACAAATTTGGTTTTATTGCAGAAAAACTCAATGAAGCAACGTGTCTGCAGCATTTAATTCTTTTCTGCAGTAAAACCGAACATTGTCATCATCCGCTAAGGATTCGTCTAGTCGCAAGCAAAAGCCTGACCTGACCTGAGATACCGAGCCAAATCGTGTGTATGGAACGGACTGTGCCTTTAAATTTCATTGAATTTTATATCCTTCCCACATGGTTGAATGTCGTGTAGCAACGGGAATTCCCCATGTAACAGGTACTGTGTCTTCAACTATGAGGTGGCATTTGAGTCAACCAATTAAGCAAACTCACAACAGAGAAGTTCGTCCAAAACACGAATGCTGTTCTTGAAAAACTGTGACTTGTTCAAGTTCTTGATAAGGTGGTCTATCCTGTTAAATAACTTAAATTGATACATAGAATAGTTTATATATAGTTGCGTGCAACTGCAGATAAAAGCCACGGCCTGATGTACCTCGTTGGAGACAATTTGGTTGCCAGACACGAGGAAAGACCCAAAAATTACCATTGAAATGGAAATTGTCTCAGCGTCAACCCTGTACCTAAGCGGCCCCTGGACCCCTGTCTCATTTCTGGACCTCCCTCTATTATACTTGATCCAGCCCTGGTGTGTGTGTGTGTGTGTGTGTGTGTGTGTGTGTGTGTCAGTGTGTGTGTGTGTGTGTCAGTGTGTGTGTGTGTGTGAGTGTGTGTTTGTGTGTGTAGGGGAAAGGCTCCTAATATGGACCGGCTCCTAATATGGACCACCTCCTGTTCTAACAAACTAACGGCGCTAGAGCGTTCAAAACAATTTTATTCGCTTTATTCACCCTCTCTGGATAAATTGCACATGTCAAAACAGTTTCAGAAACACAAACCTCAAAACCATTAGGCTTTTTTTTTCACTTTTGGCAGCGTTCACTCTAAATTTGCCGCCTAAAATGAACTCGTTTCTGTCCACAGCCAAAGCTTTTATCACACAAAAATGGCTATATATGACAGCTAAGACCGTATTTGTTACATTTTAGCAGTGTTTACCCCGAGTTTCTACTGCAAACAAAAAATAATAGCAAAACCTCAAAGTATGTGTGAGTCCCCTAATATGGACCACCTTCAACAAATCGAAGAAAATAAAAGCTAAAGGCAATTTTAATTAATTCATTAAGAAGCTTGCTGAAAATAACCTGTAACTAGCCCTCGAGATTTCAAAAAAATATAACAAATAGACTTTTTTTTGTGGAAGTTGATAATTTCACTTATTTTCACTCTTTTCAAATAATGCTCTCATCAACCTGAAACAGCTAAATCTAAAGCATATTTGAATTAGTCTGACTTGCACACTAAGTTGTATCATGTTTTTTTGAAGTATAGGGGGCTTTTTACAGTGATTCGTGAAGGTCGCTTCACTGGTCCATATTGGGCGCCCAGGCTCCTAATAATGAACCATTTGTGTTTTTTTCTGTATTTAATTTTTGCTGAATGTCTATCAAAGCTATTTCACTCTAATTAGGCCTAACGGTTAAACTAAGAGAGAAGGACTACCAACCACAAAATGAAACTTCTTCGCAAGAAAACAAGCTAGTTATCAGCAATAAACAAAAAGTGGTTCATATTAGGGGCCCTTCCCTTATGTGTGTGTGTGTGTGTGTGTCAGTGTGTATGTGTGCGTGTGTGTGTGTGTGTGTGCATATATATTTAATATATATATGCACACATAGTATGTGTGTGTGTGTGTGCGTGCCAGTGTGTGCGTAAAATTACCATGCATACGTGTCTGGTTGCACGGCTAAGGACACAGGCACCAGAAATTCGAAAATGGCTTCCTGTTAACTTTTATGCTGTTTTTCACTCTGATGCTTTAGTTGCTTATTTCGCAGATTTAAATGTCTATCGCTTCACATGGCAGAGCATTGTTCAATACTGAAAATAGAATCATTTGAGCATGTCAGTGTCTCGTGCATCTTCTTCTTCTTCTTCTTCTCGATCGCTCAGACAGGGACTCCGGAACTTCTGATGAAGTCTGCAGTACAGCGAAGACTCTGCAGGGTGCCGAAGATCTTCTCCTGAACTGGTGTGTCAGCAGACCATGTTTCTGCTCGTAGTTTCTGGTGGATTGGACAGTGTTGGAGGAGGTGTTCCACTGTCATGTCTGCGATGCCATAGTGGCATACAGGCGTGTCCCCAATGTGGAATTTTGAGAACATGAGGTGCCTGAGTCTGCAGTGACCAAGGATTTGACTTTGACAGAAGACAGTTTTAGCAAACTTGTTATGAACCTCTGGAACTGGAGACAGTATGCGTCCCTGCTGAGAATGTTTGCTCCCAACATTCATTTTAATTTTAGTCTTGTGTTCATGAATTAACAAAACTGATGCAGAAATAGACACAGCTTCAAACAAGTGACTATAGTATTGAAGTGATGGCATAAAACAATTACAGTTGATGTTAGATTTTATGTTTAAAGTGACTAATAGTGGACTGATGACTTCAACAAGTTACAGTTGGTTTCAGATGTCATGTTTCTCTCTCAGTGGCTAGTATCAGATTGACGGCATCAACACATTAGAGTAGGTTTCAGATTTCACGTTTCTGACAGATTAGTAGTGGGCCGATGACATCAACAAATAGCAGTAGGGCTCCTAATATGGACCACTTTTTGTTTCATGCTGATAACTAGCTTGTTTTCTTGCGAAGAAGTTTCATTTTGTGTTGGGTAGTCCTTCTCTCTTATGTTAACCGTTAGGCGTAATTAGAGTGATTTAGCTTTAATAGACATTCAGCAAAAATTATTTACAGAAAAAAATCACAAATGGTCCATATTAGGAGCCTGGGCGCCCAATATGGACCAGTGAAGAGGCCTTCACGAATCACTGTAAAAAGCCCCCTATACTTCAAAATAACATGATACAACTTAGTGTGCAAGTCAGAATAATTAAGATATGCTTTAGATTGATCTGTTTCGGGTTGATGAGAGCATTACATGTATTTGAAGCACACCAGGAAACTAAAGAAACTTATCAAAAACAGAGTGAAAATAAATGAAATTATCAACTACCACGAAAATAAGACTATTTCATAAATTTTTTTGAAATCTCGAGGGCTAGTTATTGGTTATTTTCAGCAAGCTTATTAATGAATTAATGAAAATAACCTTTAGATTTAATTATTTTCTTCGATTTGTTAAAGGTGGTTCATATTAGGCAACACACACGTACTTTGAGATTTTGCTTTTATTTTTGTTTGCAGTAGAAACTGCTAAAAAGAAAAAAATACGGTCGTAGCTGGTATATATAGCATTTTTGTGTGATAACAGCTTTGGCTGTGGACAAAAACGAGTCCGGTTTAGTCGGCAAATTTAGAGTGAACGCTGCCAAGAGTGAAAAACAGAGACAAAGCCTAACGGTTTTAAGGTTTGTGTGTCTGCAAATGTTTTTGACATGTGCAAGTTATCCAGAGAGGGTGAATACAGCGAACGGAATTGTTTTGAGCGCTCTAGCGCCGTTAGTTTGCAAGAACAGGAGGTGGTCCATATTAGGAGCCGGTCCATATTAGGAGCCCTTCCCCTATGTTTCAGATATCATGTTTTTCAGTGATTAGTATTAGATTGACGGTATCGACACGTTTGAGTAGGTTTCAGATTTTACGTTTCTGACAGACTAGTGTGACATCAGCAAATAACAATAGGTTTCAAATATGTTTCTCAGTGACTAGTAGGGGAAGGGCTCCTAATATGGACCGGCTCCTAAAATGGACCACCTCCTGTTCTGATAAACTAACGGCGCTAGAGCGCTCAAAACAGTTTCATTCGCTGTATTCACTCTCTCTGGATAACTTGCACATGTCAAAACAGTTGCAGAAACACAAACCTCAAAACCGTTAGGCTTTTTCTCGTTTTTGTCACTTTTGGCAGCGTTCACTCTAAATTTGCCGCTTAAAACGGACTCGTTTCTGTGCCCAGCAAAAGCTGTTATCACACCAAAATTGCTAGATATGACAGCTAGGGCCGTATTTGTTACATTTTAGCAGTGTTGACCCCGAGTTTCTACTGCAAACAAAAAATAATAGCAAATTATCAAAGTATGTGTGTGTCCCCTAATAAGGACCACCTTCAACAAATCGAAGAAAATAAAAGCTATGAGCTATTTTCATGAATTCATTGAGAAGTTTGCTGAAAATAACCTATAACTAGCCCCCTAGATAAAAAATAAAAATAAAAATAAAATAGTCATCTTTTCGTGGTAGTTGATAATTTCACTTATTTTCACTCTGTTTTTGATAAGCTTCTTTAGTTTCCCGGTGTGCTTCAAATAATGCCTTCATCGA
>NC_090246.1:65905748-65924701 GCF_037325665.1 Littorina saxatilis | reverse complement strand
CTGGGAAGAAAATAGGCAATAGGGTTTGAGTGCAAGAGAAAGAAAAGAAGAAAAAAAAGAAAGAAAGAAAGAAAGAAAGAAAGAAAGAAAGAAAAGAAAGAAAGAAAGAAAGAAAGAAAGAATGAAAGAAAAGAAAGAAAGAAAGAAAGAAAGGCATAAACATAGTATCTATATACCTTAACGTGTTCTGTTTCTTTATTTTGTCTTGACAAACATTTTGCAATGAGCAATTTCTTTGAAATTTTTACTTATTTAAAAAAACCTTTTTCTGTTGACAAACCAGTTCTCAGCTCGAATTCACGAGGAAACAATTCGATCCAGTGTCATAATTATCAGCTTTTACGCAGACTAATTTGACATATATATCTGTTTGATAAAAAAAATAATGAAGCGAGGAAAATATATGCATTATTTGTCAGCTTTAAAATGATTGTGATTCACCTTTCATGTATAATGGAAAAAAAGATTTAAATGTGATTTAAAGCGGCGTTGTCCGCGGCGTGCTAATACCCTTATAAAAACGACGTATTCGACTCAGAAGTGTTGACACAAATTACCACAAAACAATTAAAAAATAACAACAATTCCACAACAAACAAACAAACAAACAAACAAACAAACAAACAAACAAACAAATAAACAAACAAAACAAAAACTTTATAAAAAGAAGAAAAAAAGCACACATAAAAAAACATCAACAACATTTCTGGATTTGAAAAGGTGTCAGATGAGTTTAGGAAGCATGCTTTGAATTTAGAGGAAATAAGGGTTAAAATTAAAACACACAAAACGCAAAACCCTCTAAACACGGAATCTTTTTTGGTGTGTGCTATGGAAGCGCAAACAAAATCAACCGGAAAACTTCCAACTTCAAGTGCCAAAACAAAAACAACAAGTCGCGTAAGGCGAAAATACAACATTTAGTCAAGTAGCTGCCATTTTTCAGCAAGACCGTATACTCGTAGCATCGTCAGTCCACCGCTCATGGCAAAGGCAGTGAAATTGACAAGAAGAGCGGGGTAAAAGTTGGGCTGGGAAGGATAGCACGCTTTTCTGTACCTCTCTTCGTTTTAACTTTCTGAGCGTGTTTTTAATCCAAACATATCATATCTATATGTTTTTGGAATCAGGAACCGACAAGGAATAAGATGAAAGTGTTTTTGAATTGATTTGGAAAATTTAATTTTGATAATAATTTTTATATATTTAATTTTCAGAGCTTGTTTTTAATCCGAATATAACATATTTATATGTTTTTGGAATCAGCAAATGATGGAGAATAAGATAAACGTAAATTTGGATCGTTTTATAATTTTTTTTTTTTTTTTACAATTTTCAGATTTTTAATGACCAAAGTCATTAATTAATTTTTAAGCCACCACGCTGAAATGCAATACCGAAGTCCGGGCTTCGTCGAACATTACCCGACCAAAATTTCAACCAGGTTGGTTGAAAAATGAGGGCGTGACAGTGCCGCCTCAACTTTCACGAAAAGTCGGATATGACGTCATCAAAGACATTTATCAAAAAAATGAAAAAAACGTCTGAGGATATCATACCCAGGAACTCTCGTCTCGATTCCCCCCTCTACGTTAAAACATTTAGTCAAAACTTGACTAAATGTAAAAATCACAAACAGTATTGCATGTTTCTTTGAACTTGTTCCAAAGCATTTGGTCAAAAGAATCCCTTCCTTGGGTGGATAAAACCCTTTTAAAGTTTTATGACAAAGCGTTTGAGCTGTGATTTTCGAAATAATGTAACAGTTTGTGCGATGTTCGAAATTCGTCCATGAGACTGTGTGAAAAGTGTATGGTTTTCAGAAAACGATCTTCAGGTGAACTTTTGTTTTTGGCATGACAAGCTGTACATTTCAAGCATGCTTGTCTTCTTTCCACTGATCGTTATTTCTCGATATAACTGCATATAATATGTGTGTGTGTGTGTGTGTGTGTGTGTGTGTGTGTGTGTGTGTGTGTGTGTGTGTGTCTGTGTGTGTGTGTGTGTGTGTGTGTATGTGCGTGTGTGGATTTGTGTATGCGTGTGTATTTGTGTGTGTGTGAGAGAGAGAGAGAGAGAGAGAGAGAGAGAGAGAGAGAGAGAGAGAGAGAGAGAGAGAGAGAGAGAGAGAGAGAGATCGTGAAAAATATCATCCATCTCTGATTTGAGTAATGATTTTTTTATTAATTAGTTCTGACTGTGATGACTTAATCTTGTTATCTCTGTGTGTGCGTGTGTGTGTGTTTGTGTGTGTGTATGTGTGTGTGTGTGTGTGTGTGTGTGTGTGTGTGTGTGTGTGTGTGTGTGTGTGTGTGTGTTCATTCTGGCTCAGGAGTACTTTGTATATATATGGTCTGATCACAAACAAGATTTGGATTTACTGCCTTCACACACTGAAGTTACTGAGCTTTAAAAAAGAAAACGTTTTTATTTTTATTTTTATATATATTTTTTTAATTTTTTTATTTGTTCTTCTCTTTTTATTGTTTTCGTCCTCTCTTGCTTGTCCCGACGCTTGTTCCTTCTCCCAGTATGATCCCACGCCGTCCCGTCCCAGCACTCACTGCAACATCCACCCCTGAGCTTCGTTCCGCCGCCAGATTTGTTAAATCGACGATGTTAATGCATTTTGTACAATTAGTGTTTGTTTGTTTGTTTGTTTGCTTAACGCCCAGCCGACCACGAAGGGCCATATTAGGGCGGTGCTGCTTTTACATATAACGTGCGCCACACACAAGACAGAAATCGCAGCACAGGCTTCATGTCTCAAAATTCTGACACCGGACCAACCAGTCCTAGCACTTATAACCCCATAATGCCAGACGCCAGGCGGAGCAGCCACTAGATTGCCAATTTTAAAGTCTTAGGTATGACCCGGCCGGGGTTCGAACCCACGACCTCCCGATCACGGGGCGGACGCCTTACCACTAGGCCAGTATAATTAGTGAAGAAGAGCCTACTGCAAACATTAGGCTAAACGCCAAGCTGATTTCAAGGCCCGCTTTTATGTATTTCCTATCAAAACATCCGTTTAGAACACGAAGAAAATCCTATCTGATGAAAATCCTCTGTTTAGTTCTTGTTTTAAAGCTAGTAATCGAGAAAATAAAATAATTACTTCCCTTTAGTTTTATAGAAGTCCCGTGACAGTGACTGCAGTCTCATCATTCATTAAATGCACTTAATTGGTTTTTGTTTTGTTTGTATATTGGCAAATGATTAATTGATTATGTAATTAGCTGTAATGAGTGTCGCATGCATGTTATTAACTAATGTTCTATGTTTAGTTTCTTTGTGTGAGTCTAGTATCGATTATCTCTTGCCATTCTCCCAGTAAGGTAATACATTGTACTACGTTGCAAGCCCCTGGAGCAAATTTTTGATTAGTGCTTTTGTGAACAAGAAACAATTGACAAGTGGCTCTATCCCATCTTCCCCCTTTCCCCGTCGCGATATAACCCTTCGTGGTTAAAAACGACATTAAACACCAAATAAATAAAGAAAGAAAGATTATCTCTTGCCAAAGTGTCTCAAAACCTGCATTTTGTACTAACTTTGCAGTAGTACCTTTCTACTGACGAGCAACGTTCATTTTACCGACTTGTTTAACAAACACTTTATTTGAATTTTTTTTTAATGCTGGAGAATGCTAGTATTAAAAATGCACTGCACGAATGAATGTAACAAAGTGGGTTTTTTCCTTCCTTTTTTCGTCGCAGTAAAAAGGCAACAAAACGCAGTTGTAAAATATTATTTACGATTTGCGTGCATGCATGCATACTTTTCTGCCTGTTTATTTCATGTCTCTGTATTATATTTGGTGTGTGTGTGTGTGTGTGGTGTGTGTGTGGGTGTGTGTGTGTGTGTGTGTGTGTGTGTGTGTGTGTGTGTGTGTGTGAGAGAGAGAGAGAGAGAGAGGGAGAGGGAGAGAGAGAGAGAGAGAGAGAGAGAGAGAGAGAGAGAGAGAGAGAGAGAGAGAGAGAGAGAGAGAGAGAGAGAGTGAGTTATTATGTTTCTTTTTGTTTTTGATTTTCGTACTTCAACATCTGATGTCATGTGTATTTATTGTTCAGTCTTAATCGGAAGGGGCATGTAGTTAGATTATTTATAGCAACTTACTCTTCAGGGGACTGTACTAGGCGAATTAACTCCCACAGAGATAGTTAAACGAGACCCTCAGAATCTACCTGAATTATCTACAGATTATAAAAGGCTCCGCCTCTCACTCTCTGTTTAATCTTGCGATGAAAATACTGGCTATCAGCAACAAAGCCTGAATAACACATGTAGTAGAAGACAACAAAACAAAATACAGATCTTCTTTGTTGCAGAAGTACCATGGACAAAAACGAACGAAGAAGACAGCGAAACCGGGAGGCTGCCCAAAAAAGCTACCTGAAAAAGAAAAGCGAAAATAAAGAACTTGAGAAGGTAAGCATTCGTGAATCTCGTGTCATTTTCCGGTAAGCTTAACGGGCGGTCAAATAGAAACATAAAAAAAAGGAGACGAAGAGCTTGTTTACATAATTTAGAAATGTATTGAATATGGGCTGTGTGATTGTATGCTTTAGTGTGTTTTCCCGTTTTTTGTTTTGTTTGTTTTGTTTTGTTTTTTTTCGCTATTAATTTTATTAATTATGCATAGCTTTGTATGGTTGATGTTTTTTTATGTTGCTGTCTGATGTTGATGTCGTGTACCAAAAAGAAATAAAAACGTGTTAAAAAAAAAAAAAAGCTTAACGGGCGGAAAGGTAAGACACACAGGTCAAGATAATTCCACATCTTTGTTACGGAGCTCTTAGTTGTGTTTGGAGCGCTCAGCATTGCCTATAATGGTTCAGATACACCAATTAGTTTCTGTAAATTCTTGCTTTGTTTCGGTGGTGAATAGGGTTGAAGGGAAGTGCCTTTCAGGACGCTAAATTCGGGTTTTTGGTCGCCCATCCCTTCCCTCGCACATCCTATCGCTTTGGTTCTTGCACATTTTAAGCAGCTAAAAGTACTGCTTACACGTTTTCTATTATTACAGATTGCCGCAGAGAGAGAAGAGGAGCAAATCAAGCTCCATCGACAGATCTTTCAGCTCAATACATTGCTTCACGCATTTGTTTTTGTGCTGACTAGCGTCAAATGCGTTGTATCTCACGCCGCACCATCCTCAGCCGGGACTGCTGGTTCATCGTCTCCACCCGCTTCCTTCAGAGGTCGTCCCACATCCTCCGGAGCAGCTCAAGCGACTCCAAAGTCAACCCAAGGACACGCATCTATGCGAAAACAGAAGTCCAAAGGTATCTACCCAACCCCGTCTCAGGATCGCAGCAGGGAAACTCATAACGAAGTCCCAAGTGAACAGCAGCGAGCTACGGGGTCATCCCCTTGGCTGATTCAGTCGAAGGCATCTCGCAGTTCAGGCCCGAGTCAATCCCAGAAGACAAAAAATACTGGTAGGGCGCCACCTGAGAATCACAGCAAGAATGCTCCTTGCTCGGCTTCAACGCACTATGACAACACAGGAAAAGCTGGCGCAATGGCCCCGAACCAAGGCAATGGGTTTAACCTTGAAATCGTTCAGAGAAGCCGCCAAGGGGTTGTGACCCAACCTCAGTCCAACGACGAAGATCGGGTGTTTACGTTTACGGGGGATCAGCAGCAGGGGAGGATGTCGAACATAAGACCAGATGGGCTTCTAGCTTTTCCGTCATCATCAGCGCCATCAGACCGCCACTGGAACACCGGAGACAATATCTCTACGCTCGTTCCTAGCGGGGAAGAATACATGGCAGTTCAGCAAGATACCCCATCAGCTGATAGCAACACCGCCTCTCCTGACGTAATGGACCTGCTTGCGGACATGGACCTGACTTCTGCGACAGGGCAACTGTTTGGTGGGTATCATCCACAAGACGCATTTACTGCAGCAGAGGAACTCATCACCAATGCCTCGACAATGTCTTCAGCAGCGGAGGTTATGCCTGTCACCGTGAACTCGTCGAACTTGGCAGCACAAGCCCACGAAACACCGATGGTCATCCCACACACGAGATCAGAAGCCCCAGGCCCGCCAGTGGCGGCATTCCAAGGGGCCTCCCAGTCGGCCATGGATTTCTCAACCGTGACCATGGCCGATGAAACCGTGTCCACTCCTTGCTCGGACCCGGCCACGACCGGCTGGAAGATGGAGGTAGAGAAGAAAGCTATGACAGTGCCCCCAGGAACCGTGACAGGACAACAGAGCTCTCCGGCACATATCTTCAAGAAGATGGAAATGTCTGGGGATATTGCTGGTGCTGTGCTTTACCAGAATTGTCCTACCAATCTCAAACCTTCAGCAGAACCATGCTCTTCTGAGATCGGTCTGGACGAAGACATGCTACTCGAAGCTTGCGGCGGCAATAAACTGCAAGAGCTACTCGACCACATGAATGTACAAGAACTGGAAATCTATCTAGACGAGGACTATGAGATGACGGCAGACATTCACTTGAGCGAAGAAACGCAACTCAAAGCAGTACCCCTTGAAGACAACAACAATTACTGCCCTGGTCAATTCACGATTACGCATCCTTTTCCTCTTCAGGCTGAACTGATGAAAGAAGTACGTCATCCAAACCAAAGGGAACTGATCACCAAGAGCCAAATGGTAAACCACCTCATTTATGAGTCAGCCGTCGTAAAGGGGAATTCCAGCATGAGTAACAATGGCCGACAAAGCACGATGGGAGTCGTGCAGGTCAAGAATGTTCCTGGAAAGGCGGAAGCGATGAGAGGAAGAGATGACGTCAGCCTGAGTCAGCGTCTGGAAAGCCCTCTGACGATCAATGTTAAACTCAAGAACAAGTACAAGTGAAGGCAAAGGAAACCGGTTTTGGTTTATGTTGACAGGCTTGAGATGAAATTAGGATGACAGCCTGAGTCAGGGAAGAAATATTCTTGATTTCGTCAATGTTAAACTGAAGAACAAGTATCAGTAGAAAGCAAAAGAAACTGTGTTGGGTTCATAATGACAAGCTTGAAGTAACTAGCATGAATAAAACCCAGACAAATATGAGTAATGTTCTAAGTAACAGGGAATGGTGTATGTTAAGTTGTTAACATGTCAAATGCAGGACTCAGTATTGTTTGTTTTACCTGAAAGTGACAGAGTGCTGCTCAATATCGTAAGCTTTATCAGCCAAAATACATGGCCAACATGCTTCGTTTCCTTGAAAGTAGGCATGCAAGCATCTCCTTTGCTCTCCAGTGGGTATGAAGTTAAATGAGCTGGCCCTCTCAAACTGATCTACTGACTGACAACCCAACAACCTTCTTTAAAAATGAGAATGGGTAAAAGTTTCAGTTTCAGTCTACAATCGACAGACACATTTGCTGTCGTTCCAGACACGATACCTTCCGAGTGACAGGTTCATTAACTGGAAGAGTACTGGTCTGACTTTTGACACAGTGAAAAGGGAAAATTTGAACTACAATGTGTTTATGTAGTAAGGATAATGTTAACGATAAAATCAAACTGGCAGCCGGGTGTAGTTTCGAGTGCGAGGACTTAGAGACAGCAACTTTCGGTTTTGACATATAACTCAGACACAAGTGTGTTTTTTCAGCGTTTGAAGCATTTGTTCACACAGGCTCAATGGCGACCCTAGTGAGGTTTTTTAGATGTAAAATCATTTTGTTCTAACCTTTTAATTTCGACTAGGACATCAGTCCGTGAGCTGAAAGCGAAAGATCTTACGATGTGAGATTGACATTTGTACATTTATATAACAATTTTCAGCTGTTTATCTCCGTAATTCTTTGCTTTTGACCAAAAGGAAGGGCGTAACATTATGTGGACAGGCTTGAAATAACTGGAAATTCATTCACACACAAAAAACACAACTGAAATTGCAGCATTACAACATGAGTCTACGGAGCAAGATTGTACAAGTGCCTTTGCAGAAGGAAAAACTTCTTCAAGCGGACAACATCACGCTCAGTGAAGACGACAGACATTTAAAATATTGATCTGTATTTTCCCCTCGACTGCTGTCTTTGTGGCACTTAACTTTTGAAGATGAGATTTGTCGAGCTACTTGATTACGTAAAGATCATTTATATCATCAGTGATATGGTGAGTTATCATTGTGTAACTACTGCAGCCGGATGTGGCTTAAGTCTGGTACAATAAACGAGTTGCTACTACGTAATGTGATGTAATTTGCAGTGACCTAAGCTCATTACGTTTTTCAAACCACTGATGACACATGAGGTAGAGCTATTGTGAATAGTGCGCCAACATTTCATAATTGTAGCAAAAGGGTTCCGTTTTTTTAATCTTTAGTGGTGTACAAACGCTTGCTTGCTGCAACTTGCAAGAAAGCTCATTATCATTTTTAGAACTGAGTCACTTCTAACTTCGATTTCGTGGATCACGCCAACTCCTGCTGTATCGGGAATTCCCGCACCTTTTACTCTACTCTTGGCAGATCATTGAGTGTGTAATATGGAATATCCGATTGTGGCTTTCGCAAACATAGTACAAGTTCGCTTCCGGGTTGTGCTTTGTATCGGTGATGACTAAGATGTCTCATTTTGCTTCGTATAGCTCATAAATCAACTCCAGTTGTAACCCAATCTATTTAAACTGACCTATTTAAAAAAAACATTATTTAAATGAAGTAATTCATTTGTATGAATTGCATATCAAAAACACTGCGGTCATTCACATCAATAGCACATTGAACGAAAGTCATATCCAAGTACACTACTTATTTTGCATACTTATTCATTTATTTGCTTTGATTCATGTCTCATTTATGTGCATTGTTTAGAAACAAAACGAAAGTATAGGCTTTTTACGTGACAGTCGATTGTTTTTAGTTTAGGTGCCTTTTTATGAATTAGCATTATGACATAAGGCTTTGTGATTGTGTTGTACATGTCTAGATATGTTAAAAAATATAATCTTCAACAGATTTAATGACCATCCCAGATGACTTTTAACTTATTCATACAGCAAGGTACTCAACGTTTTCGTTACTTGTCCAGTATGTCAGAAACCAAATTTAACTAATCATATATAATTTTGTTTCGAAAAATGATTGTGAGGTTGGTTTTTTTTGGTATCAGACTTCATTTCGGTGACATGATATGTGATATTATCAATTTGTGAGTTATTATCCTTTTTTAAAAATGGTGATTTGTGAAGTGTGTCAGAAATTAAACGTCTTAATTGAGCAGAATTTTGTTCTGATGACATAAGGCCTTTGTGAACTCTGTGTGAGCCTTTATTTCTGTGGTAATTTGATTTTATATATTAATCCTGTATCGTTGTGAGATTTAAAAAAAGAGGTATATGCTGTTGTGTTTGTTCTTACACGTATCTTGCTTTAATACATGAGATAAGCATTTTTTTGCGAGGGAATAAAGTGGTTTTGTTTTGTTGCTTTACATTTGCATGTGTGTTTGTTGCCTGAAACCTGCGACACCTATTTCTTAGACAAAACAAAGAAGAAGAAAAAAACACTAAACAACAACCAAAGAAATTATGTATGATTAGAAAGTGAGAAGAGCATTTTGCGTCCGCGCAATTACAATGACAAGAGATAAATAAATAGAAAGATCGATAGAAATAGAGTGAGAGGGAGTGTGTGTGTGTGTGTGTGTGTGTGTGTGTGTGTGTGTGTGTGTGTGTGAGTGTGAGTATGTGTGTGTAGGGGGGGCGTGTGTGTGTGGTGTGTGTATGTGTGTGTGTGAGAGAGAGAGAGAGAGAGAGAGAGAGAGACAGAGAGAGAGAGAGAGAGAGAGAGAGAGAGAGAGAGAGAGAGAGAGAGAGAGAGAGAGAGAGATTTTTGTTAGTTTTTTCCAGTTTTCTTGCCCTACCTTGCTCTACTGTAATCAGTGTGGATAATGTCTCCTCTCCTTCGCCCGAAACAGTCCACGAATGTCAATGAAGCAGAACTACTGGTGCAACTTGCCCTTATATTTAAAATGACAGTAGCCTACCAATCCTTTTGAAAAAATGTCTCCTGACGTCAGGTAAACGCCTTTGTCTTAATCGCCTGTTTAGACGTCACATTACATTCGAGTATATTTTCGTTCATCGGAGTAACTGAAGGACATTTTAGCAGGGATTAGCACGAATCTTTTCTGTTGTCAGCATTTGAAGATTATTTTTCTCCCCGGGAAATTAGGATTATTAACTTTTCCCGGGCTAATGTTTGCTGCCCTACAAACCAATCAATCAAATTAATTATTGATTAATTGATTAATAATACAAGTTGATTGAGTTCTTGTTAAGTTGTGTGGAATTAGTTATTGACCAGTCAAGCCGGAATCTTAGGAAAAGCGAAGAGTTAGCAGTAGACTAGGATTAGATTTGCATTGCACCAGGAAATAGGGAAAACACAACGCGAGGTAACATCACATAAAAATAACATCAACCGCATGCATTAGTCTGCAACGCTGGGCCCAGAGAGAAACATATAGGCAAATTATCTCTCTCTGCTCCTCTTCACAACTTTTACTAGTTCTCGCCGGCAATTAGCTTAGAAGTAACAACGTAGTAAGCTGTAGAATTAGGAGAACTGCCACAGATTAATTAATTATTAATTAATTAATAATTATTAATCAATCCAACCGGCATAACGGGCAGTAAGTAAGTCAGCCAGGCCAATGTTCTTACCATCATTCCAAGAGGAATGCATTTCTGTACACTTTGCTGTGTCCAGTGGCATCGCATTAGCAGAGACATACAGTTGAGGAATTATTGGTTTGAACAAAGCTGTTGGGTAAAAGTAAACCGTCAGTTGTTATGTTTTTCTCCTGCGTTCGTGTTATAAGTTTAGGGAAAGAATGAGCTTCAACCAATTTGTTTTGCTTCTACTGAACTTTTTGGATAACATTCGAATTTGTTTAAGTGCGAGCTTCCCTTGTATAGTCTAGCGTCTGCATCATCGCAGGTCCGAGAAAGATGATTTTCCTGAAAGTAGAAACGGACTGATCACTGTTTCAGAATGCAGCCCGTGGGCTACAGCATCAGCCACTTCAAAGTCAAGGTTAAATTTCTTGCGTTTTACACCTTCGCCGCACACAGACAAATGTAATTCTAAAGTCACCGTAGTGAGGTGATGGGTAGCATTTAGTTGTACAGATGCTTCGAAACATGTCACGGTTTTGTAAACAGTTACGGTTAAACTCGAATGAGCGTTCTTTTGAATGATTCGTTGACATTGAAGAAGACATCTTGGCGCCGTTTCAAACTTGGGATTTGAAACACGCTTGAGTGACGTGTAGCTTTAGGTTACAGCAATTCAAAGCGTTTCATTACAAGCATCACAGTGGTAAGATAGATAAATAGATAGATAGATCTTCAACAGTACAATTTGCTTAAAAGTTGAGTTCCCACTGAAAGACTATTGTTCTTTTTTAATTAAAAAAAAAAAGAAAACCTCAGATAAGACAGAATTTGACCAGTAACCGAATGTTCACAATTTGCTACAGCCACAGAAACAGACACTTCATGTACATAAGTAAAGCTGATGCAGTTTATTTGTGATTTCATTTTGACATGCTGTCAAGTTTGAACATTAAAAACTATCCCAGTAGTGACGCCCTCGCGCTAAGACACATAATTATGAGCAATTTTTACTTGGATCTCATATGAAAATTCTGCAGCCTGGTGGCTCTTTGTGCACAATCAACAGATCTGGGGTTCTGTACCCGGTCTCCTTCTTCTTCTTCTTCTTCTTCTTCTTGTTCTTCTTCTTCTTCTTCTTCTTCTTCTTCTTGTTCTTCTTCTTGTTCTTCTTGTTCTTCTTCTTGTTCTTGTTCTTCTTCTTCTTCTTCTTCTTCTTCTTCTTCTTCTTCTTCTTCTTCTTCTTCTTCTTCTTCTTCTTCTTCTTCTTCTTCTTCTTCTTCTTCTTCTTCTTCTATCATGGGCTGAAACTCCCACGGCACTTACATGTACCGTTTTTACCCCGCCATTTAGGCAGCCATACGCCGCTTTCGGGGGATGCATGCGTTAGTTTAGTGCTTCTATAACCCACCGAACTCTGACATGATCTTTTTGCGCTTGCACGTGCACACGAAGGGATAAGGCTCTAGCAGATCTGCACAACAGTTGACCTGGGAGATCGGACAAATCTCTACCCTAAATCCACCAGGCGGGGCCAGGATTCGAACCCACGACCTTCCGCTTCAGTGGGACGCCGGTGCCTTATCCACTGGCCCATTGTGCGCCCGTATGTACCCCATCATTTACAGAGGAAGGGATGCGACTTTCAATGCATTGTTTCCCACTCCCACCCCATGTATGCCTAGCCCACTGAGATGGGGTGATACATATAAATGAAAACTTCGCCTATTGTTGGCCACTTGATTCGGGGCATCTCACTGTGTGACGATGGTGTTCAAAAGTATTACCGTTGTATTCTGTGCTGTGGAATTTCTCTTTCTCTTCGTTCGCTTCAGTGGTAAGTTGCACTTTTACTCCAGAGTACTTTCTGCCCTTCTTAATCATAAACAGTTAGTCGTTGAAAGAAGAACAAAAAAAGACAAGACAAGAAGAAAAGCAAAACAAACCAAAAAACACCATTAAAAGAACAACAACAAGAAAAGAAGAAACAAACAAAATTATGGATAGATAGATTGATAGACAGGTAGACGTGATGCAAGTAATGTGGCTATCCAAGAGTTCGACTGTCGGCTAAGAAACAAACGATACTCTGGATTTGACTAGAGTAATTTGTAAATGTTAAAGCTACGTTCTGTTTAAGTTAAACAATCTGTTAAAAGTACTATCTTTCACATGGAATAAGAACATCCTCCTATACCTGGAAGAAACGCGTCCAAAACTCCACGGTTTGCTTACTTTCTGTGAAGAGTGGGAATATTTGCTACATCAGTTTTATAAGGGACAACTGGGCGGGGATGTAGCTCAGTCGGTAGCGCGCTGGATTTGTATCCAGTTGGCCGCTGTCAGCGTGAGTTCGTCCCCACGTTCGGCGAGAGATTTATTTCTCAGAGTCAACTTTGTGTGCAGACTCTCCTCGGTGTCCGAACACCCCCGTGTGTACACGCAAGCACAAGACCAAGTGCGCACGAAAAAGATCCTGTAATCCATGTCAGAGTTCGGTGGGTTATAGAAACACGAAAATACCCAGCATGCTTCCTCCGAGAGCGGCGTATGGCTGCCTAAATGGCGGGGTAAAAACGGTCATACACGTAAAAGCCGTGGGAGTTTCAGCCCGTGAACGAACAAACAAACAAATAAGGGACAACTGTGTCATCTGCAAAAGTAATTTAGCAAGAAATTCCCACTTTTCACAGAAAATAGCCAGGCCTGAGAATATACCCGAGTCAGTGAAAGCATTATCTCATCCCATGTGAAAACTCGGACAGATACGTATAAGTAGTGCAAGACGGTTTACATGAACCTTTATAGTTTTGCTCAATCTTTGTGATGGTCACTGATTGTATGAGCACTGATGTCTTGATACGACAGACACCAGCGTTGTGGACAGCTCCAAGCAGTATTCTGTGGAGATTCTGGTGGTTGTCGACCCTAAGGCTCATCAACAGTGAGTTCCCAATTTCCTTGATGTATTATATGTAAAGAATTTTGACAGACAGACAGACAGACCCTCAGCCCAACAGACAGACAGAAACAGGCAGGCAAACAGACAGGCAGACAGGCCGTCAAACCGACCGACGGTCTGGCCGGCAGGTAGACAGGCAGACAAATATACAGAATCGTACTGACAGAGAGCATGCTCACATAAACATGGGTAAACAGACCGAGAGGCAGACAGCCAAAAGTGAGAGCGGGTACTTGTAGAGAATTAAGAAAAAATAACATCGAGAGTTTACTTTTTCCCATTTCTTTTAAAGAATCAACATTTTCTTTTACATTTCTTTTGCCAGTACAATGCAAATGGCACAGCACGATAGGCAGATCACTCATTCACCGAAGATGAAGTTTTTGTATATTTTCCAATTAAAAAAAATATGGATATGTGCTTTTTTTGTCTGATTTGTCCCTTTTGAAAATTGAAATTTGCGTTTTACATTCCTTTGTCTCTGCGACGCAGATGGTACAGCACAGTAGGAGGATACACACACTCAGCCAGAATGTTAAACACGCAGGCCGTCATCAACCAATACGTCAGCGCCCTGTTTGCTGGGGTAAGACAATGTACACACACACCATTTACCCAAAGCCGTAAAGTCATCTCCAATCAAACTAAAACAGTTTCTCGTGACCCCACAGTTTGTTCTGCGAATCCGAATATGTGTAGTTTCATCTTTATTTTTGACTGATTGAAAATAGATGCCTCCTGCGGTGACATTTGTAAGGTTTTTAGATGGGCACAGAATGTATTTTTATTTTCACTGATTCAAACAAAAAACCTTTCAGTCACTTTGTAACAACTGCTTACTTCAAAGTGAGCAGAAACAACATCAAGATTATGATAAATAGATTTCTTGATTTTTAAAATTTTATTTCATAGGAGGACCGTCTAAAATAATTCCTCCTGTAACTGTTGACATTTTCCATTTTTTAAAAGCTTTTCAAGTGTTTGCATGTTTTATGACTTGCTCATTGTGAGGGAAACGACATTTTTGGTCGTTAATTTTTGCTTTCGTTTTTGTTTGTAACCCATTTTGTTGATGTATTTGTTATAATTTTATTATATTTTTGCATGCGGTCAGATGAACGTTGTCTTGTCCAGTCTGAAAAAGTACGGCATCCGACTTGACGTCAGGATATTGGACATTGTCCAGGCTGAGGTCAGTAGCTATGTGTGTGTGTTTCTGCGAGCGTATGTGTTTGTATGAGAGAATGAGAGAGAGAACAACAGAAGGGAGAGAGAAGGAGAGAAAGAGAGTGAGGGAGAGAGAGAGAGAGAGAGAGAGAGAGAGAGAGAGAGAGAGAGAGAGAGAGAGAGAGAGAGAGAGAGAGAGAGAGAGAAAAGACAGACAGACAGACAGACAGAGACCGAGAAACAGGCATATGAAGTTTAAAGACTGTGCTATCACCACCAAGAAGAAAACAGACGTGCAGATACCTGATATCGCAAGATTTGTAAACAATTGAATAACGACATCGTTATCGTGTATTATACCTATTCGCTGCCAACAAATAGGCTATTTGTATAAAAAGCATTCCCTGTATTTACCTGAACCGACAACTCACAGTGTGCCCCTGATGTATAAATGAATTCCCCACACACACACACACATTGTTTTATTGACGAGCCGCAGGAGCGGCGAGTCATATGGTCTCGGCTCGGGAGCTGTCTGTGGAGGCTGCGTGCTATAATTAGCTGACCTGCTGCGCGAGCAGTCACTGCAGAGTTTTGAGATAACTTTGTAACACGTTTTATTTTATGCTCCTCAAGAATACAACTTTGGGCAACGTGCCACGTAAAACTACACGCAACAAGGATTCAGTAGGTACCAAACATGCCTTGGTCAGAAGTAGAATGTAAATGAATCTTTATAAAGAAGTAGGCTACTTCAAACGACAGCCACAGCCACGGTTGGGTTCACGGCATCAAACCGATGCGACTCTCCGTCATATCATACACGTAATCAATCACATAGATGACTAATAAACATGTAAACTACATGTATACGTCTATGGTCGGACATAAGAAAGGAGAGCTTCCCCCGGGCCTGTGCATGTGTTGTTCGTTGTGCGTGTGTAAATGTACACAACAAACTGACCACAAAACTGAGACAGACCTCTTTCGCTTCAGTCTTGCAGAATTTAAAGACGAATACAGGTAGAGCGTGCATTATACTAACTGTTTGGTAAAAGTATCAAACGTTTCTTTTTATAAATAAGTGGCAGGCTTACAGGAATTATTTTGCTTTCAACTTTTGACTCGAACAGCAGACGATGAATACCTGCGCATGTGTACACAATCAAAGCGGATGTAGAAGACGCGACGTGAACGGGTGCTACATTATTTGTGTAGAAGTTTTTTCTTGTACATTAAATGCGTACATTTTTTTTCCACAATACTGTTTGTCCTTTATGACTTTGTTGTAAGAGACATTTCGAAATAACATTATTTTCACATTTATTCCTGGTTTTTTTTTTCTTCTTTCCCATCATTCCTTTGCTCTTAAAATAATACATAACAACTACCACAATTTTCAACAAAAACAGATTGCAACAACATTCCTATTTTAAGCTCAGCCACACGCCGACATGGAAGTTCAATGGTACTTTCAAACTTTTTCTTCTCTTCTATTTCATAAGTGAACCGACACGGTTGGCCTAGTGGTAAGGCGTCCGCCCCGTGATCGGGAGGTCGTGGGTTCGAACCTCGGCCGGGTCATACCTAAGACTTTAAAATTGGCAATCTAGTGGCTGCTCCGCCTGGCGTCTGGCATTATGGGGTTAGTGCTAGGACTGGTTGGTCCGGTGTCAGAATAATGTGACTGGGTGAGACATGAAGCCTGTGCTGCGACTTCTGTCTTGTGTGTGGCGCACGTTATATGTCAAAGCAGCACCGCCCTGATATGGCTCTTCGTGGTCGGCTGGGCGTTAAGCAAACAAACAAACAAACAAATAAGTCGAGTGCATATGATTTCGGCTCGTGTTCATCGTGAGATGGACTTAGTTTCTTGTTGTTGTTGTTCTCATCCTTCTTTGTTGTTTATTGAACGGTTTGTTGCCCGTTGAAGCAATTTACCTGGGGCGTCCTACAGACAGTGAAAGAGTAAACACATGTTTTAATAGCTTTCATTGTTCACAGACTCTAGTTACACCGAGCAAAGAAAGAACCGTCGTTCAAGGCAATGTGGCAATACAGGAGTTTGCTTACTGGTTGAGGAACAACCGATACTCAGGATTTGACCACGCCATGCTACTCACCGGGTAATCATCATACACGGCTGACACATCTGCGTTTCTCGTCAGCATTTTGTTTTCAATGCAATTCAGGTTGTCAGCTGTTAGAATTTCATCGTCAATTACATGCACCATGCTTACAAAATTAGTAAAATGTTGTCTATTTTTATTACCAGTTTTATTGCTGTTTTAATAACCATCGCTCAGAGAAGGCAAAAAGTAAACAACATAAGCGTTACACGTATGCCTTAGTGAAGAACCCTTCTTCGTCAAATCGCAATAGGTTCAAGGTTCCATGTCGTTTTAATAAAGTCCTGAAGCACAATGCAGTTTCTGTTTCATTTTTTGCAGATTCACTGTTGCTGCTGGAACGAACACAAAGGCTGAAGGTAACTTTTTTGGTCAAAATAATAAACTATAGCAGCGGGTGCTTTTTGTAAAGCCTCAGTACTGAATACCTTCTAAATAAAAAGATAAAAATAATATGAAGACTAAGAATTTAAAACGCCTTATAGCATAAAATCCAATTGTAAATGTTCTGGAAGCAGGTAAACACTCGTCACTTCAATGACAGCTCAATAAAAAAAATAAAAAACACCACCAAAGTGTCTTGTTTTATGCAGTGTGTGCCTCTACTCCTTAAATGGACACCTCATTCAGGAATATTCAAAAAGTATAGACTAAACCGACAGAAGACGGATTTAGTCTTTTTCAATAAAGCGATTCCGGACTCAAGACTGGTTGCTATACTAGTACATTTCTCATTTTATAGTTCAGGCCTCATTTTTGATCAGTTGTAGAATATCACCTTTGATGATGAATGTCAGATTCACGAGGAATAACCAAATCTGAACTTCTTTCGAACACGTTTTTAAAAAACCCAACTCTTTTTCAACATTGCAATATACCAACTGCACGATCTGTCCATATCAAGAAGTATAAGAATAAGAATAAGAATAAGAATACTTTATTATCTCATAGAGAAATTCAGGCGTGGTACATAACAATAATACAAACAGGACATTGTTTTACATAAGACATATAGCACTATATAACAGGACAGGTTATAAACACACCTCCCACATACCTCTCTGGCCATTCCTTGCATTGTGCTTACGCATTCAGCCATGAACACATCCATGTCTCACTTACACATCGCACACATGGACATTCTTATACGCTCAACTTACCCATTTACACATGGACATTTTATACACGGGAATGTCTTTCTCGGAATGCATAGAACGTAGATATAACCCTTTGTGTTAACACATATGCTTCCCCAGGTATTGCCTACATGGGTTCCATGTGTTCCGAGTCCTCCATCTCCGTAGTGGAGTGTAAACCCAGCCAGAACGCCGCCCTTACGGCTGTACACGAGCTGGGACACAGGTAAGTAAAACCAAAACACGAAATAAAGATCACAAAAAAATCACAGCCAAAAACACACACACACAAAAGGAGGAGGAGAAGAAGAAGAAGAAGAAGAAGAAGAAGAAGAAGAAGAAGAAGAAGAAGAAGAAGAAGAAGAAGAAGAAGAAGAAGAAGAAGAAGAAAAGAAAAAAGACGACGGAAAATCATGAAGAATACAAGAAAGAAATCCCATGGTTGTTCTTTTGTGACCAGAAGCAAGAACAGTAATATTTGCATACTATGAGATTGCCAAGAAACGCCTATGCACAAGTGTGTTCATATACATGTATTAACAAAATAGAGATGTAATCAAAAGCACATAAGAAAAGCGTAAATCTATGAAATCTAAACAACAAAGTGACTGTGGTAAGATGAATGAGAGAGCTCCACAACAATTGATAGGGAGATGAAAGACAGTCATACATTTACTTGTCCATTTTCGTAATAATATTTTATATGGAACGAGACACTAGCGGTGAGGTGGACGAGAATGAGAACACGATAAAAATGTTTTCACCAGAGATGCAAACAGACTAGTAGGCTATTTGTTAAGACCTGCTAAACACGAATAATGACATAGGACCCTGTGGACGATACGGTTGGGGAGCAATTTTTTTATTATACATTCTTTTGTCCCGAGAACATCCCTCTTTATATCACACTGTGTCAAATCGCATTTGTTCTCTTTGAAAGTTTTGTT
>NC_090246.1:65870748-65900748 GCF_037325665.1 Littorina saxatilis | reverse complement strand
TCGTCTGTTTTGCGAATTGCGTCAGAGCTGGAACAAACTAAGCTCCGCCCATTTCGCTCTGGCTCAGAGCTGGATCATCGATCAAACGAATTATTTAATTTTGAGAGAAATCTAGGAGCAATCTGAAACTTTTTTTGACGCCAAAACATTGTTTTAGCATTGCTTCAGCTCCTCATTAGGGTGTGGATGGTCTGTGTTAGTCTGTATCGAGCACAACCACGAAAATGCACAAAAATCTCCACTTTTTGACAGAAATGATCAATTCTTGCGATATCTATTCATTGTAGCATCTATTTGCCTACTTGTGGTAATACCCAATGCATTTATGAACGTTACAAACCAAAAAGTATAGTGGAACACTGCCTTCGACACCTACCGTGGCGAGAGATCTGAGCCGACTGCGAAAAAGTGGCCCCTCAGAGCTGGAGCACTTCCGCCTCGGAACTTTTTACGCATGGAACGTCTCCCACACCGTGATACTGCTGTTGTTGCTAGTTTTGTGTTGCTGTTGTTGTGGTTGTGTTTGCTCTTGGTGTTGTTGTTGTTGTTGTTATTGTGGTGGTGGTTATTTTGTTTGTTCTCTGTGTGTGTGTGTGTGTGTGTGTGTGTGTGTGTGTGTGTGTGTGTGTGTGTGTGTTTGAGCTTAATGTTAATGTCACGAATACAATTATTTAATCGAAAATGCTTCATTACTGTGTAATTAAATAGACCAGTCTTACTCTTCAGCGTCCTAATTCGCCATCATAACTTGTTTTCCCAGTGCTGTCGGGTACGCAAATTCAAAGCAAACGAAACCAACAAAATTGTGAAAATCGATCCCGAAATGTAGCAATGCTAACGAGTTCCACTGTCGTCAGCATTCTTCCGCTTAGAGAATGGGGGTAGGGGTGTTGGGGGTGGGGGTGGGGGGTTGGGGGAAAGAGGTGGCCTTTTGTACCATTTAGTACATATGGAGCATGTCTTTCATCTGCTCCAGCAAAACAGGGTGAGATACCTGCTTCACACACCCCCCCTTATCTCTCCCTCTCTGCCTGTCCGGTGTGTACGAGTTGATTCATCAAAAGCTGACGCCAAAAATGTTTCCGCTTCGATTGGAAAAATGAAAAGCAACACCCGCCGAAGAGCAATCAAATCACTGAAACAGCATCATTTGCTCTCACTGAGTTCACTTTCAGACGCGCCATTACATTTCTGTTTAATCTTTTTGATCCCCATTTCATCCATGCTAAGTGCTATGATATATATCTGCTGTTTTTGCTCGTATATAAATGTAGAATAAGCATGAGAACTGTGAAAACAGCGGCATCATCATGTGGACGTCAACGCTCTTTGCTCTTGCTGTGGGATTGACCCTGACGACCACCCTAAGTAGGTACAACGTAGTAGAGCACTATACTGTGTATGTGTGTGTGTGTGTGTATGTGTGTGTGTGTGTGAGTATGTGCGTGCTCGTGTGTGTGCGTGCATGCGTATATGTGTGTGTGTGTGCGCGCGCGCGCGTGTGTGTGTGTGTGCGTGTGTGCGCGCGTGTGTGTGTGTGAGAGAGAGAGAGAGAGAGAAGGAAAGAGAGAGAGAGAGAGAAAGAGAGAGATCGAGAGAGAGAGAGGGAGAGACAGAGAGACAGACAGACAGACAGACAGACAGACAGACAGACAGACAGACAGACAGAGAGAGACAGAGAGACAGAGAGAGACAGAGCGTGCAAAAGTTCGATGATGTAAGTCCATGGACACTGTACAATGCTTTGAAAAATTGCTGAACAAATCACACGTTATTTCAACCGAAAATATTGGTTCTACTTTTGAGCTGTTAAACGCAGGTGATAATTTGTGATAGTTTCTAACTTACTCATTTTTCATCTCTTCTTGAGTACATGTTGAGGGAAAACCTTTCCGTTCTCGCGAGAGAAAAAATATCTTAAGATAGGCTCGCTTCGGGAGGGGGGGGGGGGGGGGGGGGGGTAGATTAGGGTGCTGTGGAAATGTTTTGACAGTGTCTTGTTCTTCAGAGGCGGCGACCCTCACCAGTAGTATCCAGAACAGCATCGAGACCCGGGTGATTGTGGATCGTTGGGAGTTTAACAGGTATGCAGCAGTCTCTCTTTAGCCATTCTTGAGGGTATATTCCTTCTTGTGCAGGTTAATGTTCACAGCCACATACATTTCCCGGCTTTTATAATTATGGGATAAGATCATCCTTCCACATAACAAAAATCTTTTTTGTGTGTGCAGAGTTTTGTGTGTGTTTCTGAAATCATTTACCAGTAAGACACAAACAAATTATATTAGATGATATAATTAAAATGTCAAACATTTCGACCATACACAGGAAAGAAGCCCAGCTGATGATGTATGGCACGTTTTTACATTGAACAATGCCCTGCTCGCATGTATAAAAAAACAAAAGAAAAAAAAAAGGAGAAAACAAATTTGTGATTTTAAAATCTGTCAGTTCATTGTTCGTTATGAGATGGGAGCGGCGCTCAAGCCTTCCGTTGTCGCTACGCACAAGCATAAGCATAAGCAATTGAGTCACCTGGTTTTGCCGAGAAAAGGTAACGGCGGGGTAACGTCATTGAACCACAATACTCAGCCGGCCCAAGAACAAAATAATTGTACGTGTGTACGTCATGGTTCCGGTGATATTTGTCTCTGTCATGACTCCAACAGTCTGTGTACCATGCAGAACAATGCAACGCGGTGTTATCAACAAACCCAGCAAAGGCATAAAGGCTTGTATCAGCGTTCATCATCGCGCAATTAAAAAGCTAATGGTCAGGGAGGAAAACCACTCCATCGAGTTCATCCGCACACTGTCGATAAAATCAGCTGTTAAGTGCTGGCGCACTCTGAGAATAAGTGCCCGCGACCTGAAAATTGAAACTGGTAGATACAGCAATACACCTAGGGAAAATAGATTATGTGAAACATGTGGAGTAATAGAAGATGAAATACATCTTCTAGATAACTGCATAGAAAACAACCAATTACGAAAATCTTTCATGAGTGTAATTAATCGACCTATATATTCATATGATGTACCAAGTCAACTTTTGCAAGTAGACAAAGTGCAAGCTAAATTGGGAGAATTTGTATATAATTCCTTCCAAAAAAAAAAGAAACAATGTAATCATTTGGTTATTTATCTTCCCGTGTCTTATAAACACTACGTTTCATGACAATAAAGTTTATTCGTATTCGTATTCACACGCACGCTACAAAAAACATGCTGCTGTGTATCTTTTTTATCGAACTTAACCAACAACACCTTCGTACCCAGCTAGCCACCTACAGGAATAGACACTGGTACATGCAGGTACAGACAGCAGGAAAACCACATACGTAATCAGGCATGCCGATTATTTACCACCCATGCTTATATAAACAGTATAATATACTGATACAAGAAAAAACCCACCTAATTTCAAATGTGAAAAAGTCAAATAAAATAGTCCTTGATTTGAACACACAATCAGAAATACTCGTACATGTATGCTTTCATAGTATCTTTTGTCATGTGCTCACATCTAGGACTATTTTAGTTGACTTTTAAAAAAACTTTGAAACAGTGATTTCCCCTCATATTAAAGCATGCACTCTGACACAGCTCAAGAGAAGTTCAGAGTGAGGATGTCAAGCAAGATCCATTATGCACATTACAAGGCATACTCTTTGTTTAAAAAATAATATGAACTACAATCAAATTATTTTTCAGCTGGAAGTCGAAAGTGGCCACGTCTGCAATCGAGTCAAAGAGAAACGTCGAAACGAAGACTGCTTTGGTCAACTACATCAATTCAGCCTTCCACGATGTAAGTGTGGATGTTTCTTTGAACTAACTAAACGCAAACTCTTACTTGCAAGTCAATACTGTTCCATGTGTGACTGAAAAATACAACAGTAGCAGCACTGAGCAGCAGCAACAGGGTAACTTACTTCCGCGTTACTGCCCGTTATGCCGGTATGTTGGCAGGTAGGGCAGCAAGCAAAGGGTAAGAAAGGCCTTTAAGATGTCGACGATCAACAGAAAAGAAAACAACACCGCGTGGCACCAAAAATCTCATCCAGTTAAAACGTCTTCTTCTACTGCTACATTCATCAATTTTAATCATGTAAAAATACAATACGCAACGAAACGCAGAGATTCATTGGTGTTTGTTTTAATGTTCTACGGCATCAATGCAGAAGTAACACATGTGTACACTATAGACTTTTAACAGAAAACAACCTTTACAACCTCTACAACAGAGGCAGATAAACAAGAACGCACAGGTGATCACACACACACGAGCACGCAAGGACGCACACACACACACACACACACTCACACCCACACACACACACGCGCGCGCGCGGCACGCACGCACAAGCAAGCAAACACACATACACACACACAACAGACAGACAGACACACACACACGCACGCACACACACACACACACATACACACACACACACACACACACACACACACGCAAGGACGCACGCACACACACACGCGCGCACGCACGCACGCACGCACGTACGTACAAACACACACACACACACACACACTCACACACACACTCACACACACTCACACACCCAATCATGAGTCTCCACAGAAGCTCACGGAGTTTACGACTTATTCCATAAACAAATATATCAAAACAAAATGAAAACAAGTCGCGTAAGGCGAAAATACAACATTTAGTCAAGTAGCTGTCGAACTCACAGAATGAAACTGAACGCAATGCAACGCAGCAAGACCGTATACTCGTAGCATCGTCAGTCCACCGCTCATGGCAAAGGCAGTGAAATTGACAAGAAGAGCGGTGTTAGTAGTTGCGCTGAGAAGGATAGCACGCTTTTCTGTACCTCTCTTCGTTTTAACTTTCTGAGCGTGTTTTCAATCCAAACATATCATATCTATATGTTTTTGGAATCAGGAACCGACAAGGAATAAGATGAAAGTGTTTTTAAATTGATTTCGAAAATGTAATTTTGATCATAATTTTTATATTTTTAATTTTCAGAGCTTGTTTTTAATCCAAATATAACATATTTATATGTTTTTGGAATCAGAAAATGATGGAGAATAAGATGAACGTAAATTTGGATCGTTTTATAAAAAAAAATTTTTTTTTTACAATTTTCAGATTTTTAATGACCCAAGTCATTAATTAATTCTTAAGCCACCAAGCTGAAATGCAATACTGAAGTTCGTGCTTCGTCGGAGATTACTTGACCAAAATTTCAACCAATTTGGTTCAAAAATGAGAGCGTGACAGTGCCGCCTCAACTTTCACGAAAAGCCGGATATGACGTCATCAAAGACATTTATCAAAAAAATGAAAAAAGCGTCTGAGGATATCATACCCAGGAACTCGCATGTAAAATTTCATAAAGATCGGTCCAGTAGTTTAGTCTGAATCGCTCTACACACACACACAGACAGACAGACACACATACACCACGACCCTCGTCTCGATTCCCCCCTCTATGTTAAAACATTTAGTCAAAACTTGACTAAATTTAAAAAGATAAGAAAACAATAACAATACATTCATTAAATGTTGGTCTGTATTTCAGCGTGCAAATACGGTGTGGATAGATACAGCGGATGCAACACTGGTCACTGCTCTGCGTACGCTGCTTACTGCTGTGCCACATGTGGCTGAACCCACACACTTACGCTCATATTCTCGCCCTTCCCATCTACACGACCATGAGCACCGCCACAGAATCTGTCCAGGGGAGATTGCGCACAAGAAAGCGGTCAGCTAGGTGGGAACCGAGCCCTGGGTCGGATTGTTGGAAATCGGATTGTTGGAATTCGAGACATGTTTGTGATCTCAACCAATCTAACCAGACCTTGAGTCCCACCGAGTTGGGCACTTTCTCGTACTTACCACCCCCGGGCTTCCACGTGGAATGAGAGCATCCTTTCACTGTGACACATACCAACAATCAATAACGTGGGATGGGGGCGCACAGTGCAAAGTGGGATGTTTGGTCTTTTTTGTGTGTTGTGAATTACTATAGAGAAATGACATAAGTGTCACAGAATCATTTAAGAATAATCCCACTCTGACCAGAGAGGCAGCAATATTGTTGATAGCTTGTGTGTGTGCCTGTGTTTAAGTAGAAGGATGCTCTGACCCCCCCCCCCCCCCCTGTCAAGCCTGAGCAGATCTGATGTGGTGACCTTAATCGCTGACGTGAGAAGGAGTGACGTACCTTTAATCTCATGCTTCTTGTTTGTGTCTGTCTTAGCCTTCAGACCTTTTGCTGCATATGTGATGCCAAAAAGCACATTTGTGTGTGTATTTATTAAATTGTGTTTTCTTTTGTTCTTACTGATCAGTTTTTCAGCCATCCTCGACAAGCCCGCCCATTATTGTTTAAGGGAACCACTTTGTAAGGCTCTGAAACTCATAATGGTGCTTAATTGCTCTCACCTATAAATAAAAACTTCAATTTTCTATTATATAACTCTTCATTTTGAACTACGTTCTGTTTTACATGTTACACCCAAAATTGAAATTCTGAATAATGTTGAATATGTGTAGGCTAGCGAGAAAAGCTTAAAGTGAACAAAATACCTCATTGTCTCGTTCCAGAGTGGAACTTTTTGTGCATTTCGTTGCAAAGTTTTCGATAAGCCTACGAGCTTTTATTTGAAAGGTGCTTCTTGTCCAGACTAAAAGAACTTGATCAGAAAAAGTCCCACATTTTATATTTGTTTATCAAATTTACTTAAAACTAATCTAGGGCTTGCTTGTACATTTTACACTAAAGCAATAACATAAGATGAAATAATTTGTTTTCGTGTGGGTATATGTGTGTAAGTTTAGGGAAGCCAAATGTGCGTGTGCGTACGTATGTGTGTATTTCAGTTGCTCTGTCTAGCTCTGTCGCTCTCTTTTCTATTTATGTGTCTCTCTCGTCCACAGAGAAAGAGACTTCTATATCTCTGTGCTCTCGCCCTCTTTTCTCCCTCTCTGTCTCTCTCTGTCTCTGTCTCTCTCTCTGTTTGTGACTGTACCTCGTCTATATCAGTATGTATCTCCCTTTTTCTCTCTCTCTTTGTCTTGTAAAACGCACACACACACACACACACACACACACACACACACACACACACACACACACACACACACACACACACACACAAACGCTGACAGAGAGAGAGAGAGAGAGAGCGAGAGAGAGAGAGAGAGAGAGAGAGAGAGAGAGACACACACACACAACCTAAAGCTGCATTATATAAAGGTCCAACACACACACACACAAACCCACACACACACACACACACACACACACACACACACACACACACTAACGTTGACCGTGAGAGAGAGAGAGAGAGAGAGAGAGAGAGAGAGAGAGAGAGAGAGAGAGACACACACACACACACACAGACACACAGACACAGACACACAGACAGACACACACACCACACACACAACCTAAAACTGCATTATATAAAGGTACAACACACACACAGACACACACATACCCACACACGCACACACACACTACACACACGTACACACACACACACACACACACACACACACACACACACACACACACACACACACGCACAATTACACACTACATTATATAAAGGTACAACACACACACAGACACACACACACACACGCACAATTACACACTACATTATATACAGGTACAACACACACACACACACACACACACACACACACACGCACAATTACACACTACATTATATACAGGTACAACACACACACACACACACACACACACACGTGTGAGTGAGCACTCATACACCCTGTCTGTCCGCGACCGATTACACGATCCCTTCAATATAATTATGACATAAACTTGTTAATTCCAGAATGAATTCTCATTTTACACTTTATTTTCTGCCACCACATGTGCTCCCCCGTCGCTTTCGGAAGGGGCAAGCACATTATTTTGCTCATTAAAAACTAATTTCACGTCATTTCCGTTCTTTGCGATAATCATGTGAAGAAGATGCCAACTGGTCAAGGGAGATCATCATCCAATCTTCAGTGAAACGTAATTCAGTTTGCAGAACAGACCACAAAACAAAACAAAATCACCAACACAAAAACAAATAATAAAAAAACAAAACATCATTCTCTCAAGTGCCAGGAGATTGGTTCCGCACAACTCATATTGTCTGGTGTTGCACACGTAGTACACATTTAGAGCACATACGTCCCCTTTGCTATCTCGGACCGAAAAACAAAATACAGTCTCTGGGCCTGATGCATGAACGTTCTCAGCGACTCAAACTTGCCACATGCGCTTTCACAGCAGCAGTTGTTGGGATCTTAGCGCAAAACAGAGGTAATATTTTCAATGACATCGTCCCTCTTGTGCGAGCCATCAAAAACACCATCATACAACAGGGGTCCTGATTTGGCCTATTATGGTCCGCTGGACCCGAAAAGCAACAGCTAATTAACTAACTATCATACAACAGCTCAACTTTCTTCGGATAATAAGCATCCTGCAACAAGAAACGTAAGAAGAAAACAAGTCGTGTGAATCGAATCAAAAAGTTCTGTCGGCCTGAAACTAAAAGATCAACACTGTGAACCTGGGATCAATGATGGACAATACCAATGAGGCTTGGCTAGCCGAAACCCGAAGACGAGTCGAGCTTGTCTCGGCGACGCATGCGAACGTGAGACCTAATTTGCTTTAAACATGACATATCTATATATTTTTGGATTCAGGACATGATAAAGATGACAATGCTATCTTTTTATTTTATTTTAATATAATCTGTTATTATAATTCGTAATTACAATTGTTAAAACCTTAATGAAAAAATCAATTAACTTATTTCTAAGATTCCAACCTCAAATGCAATCCAATTGTCCGTATTTGGTCAAAGATTGTTTGACCAAAATGTTAATCAATTAAATTTAAAAAAACAAGGTTGCCACAGTGCCGCCTCAACTTTTATGAAAACCGGATATGACGTCATCGGAGACATTTATCGACAAAAAGAATATGTGGATATCATCTGGAAGTATTTTTGTGTAAAACTTTATGAAGCTCTGTCCACGCACGCACACGCACATTCATACACCATCACCCTCGTTCTGATTCCCGGTTTATCTGATAAAATGTAGTCAAAACTTGACTTAATGTTAAAACAGAAGAAAAAAACAAGTCGCGTAAGGCGAAATAACAACATTTAGTCAAGCTGTCGAACTCACAGAATGAAACTGAACGCACTGCTTTTTTCACCAAGACCACATACTCGTAGTTGAAACTCCAAGTTAAACTAGCAAAATTTAGAACAAGCAATCATAAGTTGCCAATACATCAGCACAGATTTTTTAATGTTCCTAGAAATAAAAGATTGTGTGACATGTGCGATAAAAATGAATTAGGTGATGAGTTTCACTATTTTTTCAGTTGTACCGACGAAAGTATAGTGTCTGAAAGAAGAAAATTAATTAGTCCTTATTACCGATCTCACCCAAATTGTTTAAAATATGAACAGCTAATGAATTGTAAATCTAAGATAAAACTAATGAAGCTAGCAAGATTTGTAGCCCATGTTATGATTTTAGTATGTTAGCGTTATATCTAATTTCTTTATTGGTATGTATATATGTAATACATGCTTTTGTTTTGTGTTTTTACAAAAGATGCATGGCATAATGGTATTGCCAATTTACTTCAGCTGTATATTATCGTTGTCCGCTTAATGTATACATATTATCTGCCTGATTTCTTACCTGATTTTGTTAAACCTATTTTTCTTTTTGTTTGCATGTATGGAAGTGTATATTGCCAATTTAATTTGGTCGTATAGTATTGTTGTATTTGTCCGCTCAATTTATATACATATATTAACTGTCTGATTTGTTACCTTTTTTTGTGTTAAAGTTATATCTTTGTTTCAAAGCCCTCTGGGCCCAAAACAATAAAATACTTGACTTGACTTGACTTGACTTGTCAGTCCACCGCTCGTGGCAAAGGCAGTGAAATCGACAAGCCATGCAGAATAGTGCGGACGGTTATGGTCGCGATGAGCAGGATAACACTCTTTTCTGTATGTCTATTATTTTTAGCTTACTGAGTTTGTTTTTAATCCAAACACATCATATCTATATGTTTTTGGAATCAGGGACCGACAAGGAATAAGATGAAATTGTTTTTAAATCGATTTCGGAAAATTAATTTTAATCATAATTTTCATATTTTTGATTTTCAGAGCTTGTTTGTAATCCAAATATAACATATGTATATATGTTTTTGGAATCAGAAAATGACGAAGAATAAGATGAAATTATTTTTGGATCGTTTACTAAAAAAATAATTTTAATTACAAGTTTCCGATTTTTAATGACCAAACTCACTCATTAGTTTTTAAGCCACCAAGCTGAATTGCAATACCAAAGTCCTGCCTTTGTCGAAGATTGCTTTGCCAAAATTTCAATCAATTTGATTGAAAAATGAGGGTGTGACAGTGCCACCTCAACTTTTACAAAAAGCCGGATATGACGTCATCAAAGGTATTTATCAACAAAATGAAAAAAAAACATCCGGGGATATCATTCCCAGGAACTCTCATGTCAAATTTCATAAAGATCGGTCCAGTAGTTTAGTCTGAATCGCTCTACACACACACACACACAGACACACGCACACACACACACACACACACACACACACATACACCACGACCCTCGTCACACACACACACACACAAGCTTGACTAAATGTAACTAGCAACTTTCTGTACAGAATGGAAGTGTTGTTGAATTGACTGTTTTGATGACCTAAACACCTACATGTAAATCAATTTGAGAAATCAATTCAGCAGAAAATTCCCAATCTGTACAGTTGTTGATTTTTGGTGTGTTAGCCGGAGGGTGTTCTCGTCTAAAAGTAAACGCCTGAACAGAACTGTCGTTTTTCCCCCAAGATTTTGTTGTTGTTGGAAAGGAATGGGAAGGCGTCTCGAAAACATATTGTTCGTGTGAACAGGCGTGAATATATACAACATGTACAAGTTACAAAGAATAACAAACAATATTAAATATAATATGTGCCCAGACAGAAAAACAAATCCGAAACATAAACATTGTTTCTGCGTCTGCGTCACAAGTAGTAAAACAAGAAAAGGAACGGAAAATGCAAACTTTTTGCACGGATGAATAAACAAAGTGAGTGAGTGATCGTGAGTGTGTGTGTGTGTGTGAGTGTGTGTGTGTGTCTGTATATATATCTGTCTGTCTGTCTGCGTCTGTGTGTGTGTCTGTGAGTGTGTGTGTCTGTGCGTCTGAGTGTCTGTGTCCATGTGTGTGAGAGAGAGAGAGAGAAAGAGAGAGAGACAGAGAGAGACAGACAGACAGACAGACAGACAGACAGACAAACAGACAGAGACAGACAGACACAGATAAATAGAGACAGAGACAGAGACAGAGAGACAGAGAAAAAAACCAAGAGCGCGAGTGGGAGACGGAGACAGAAACAGAACAAGAGACAGGAGGGTAGCTGCCCTTCAAAGCTGTCCCGTACTGATCTCAGACGTGGCAGTCATCGTGGAACCCTTGGCAGCCGAGGGCTTTTTCTGCTTGACGAACAAACTCTTCACGCACATTCTAAACCTGGAGCCCATTTTGTAGTAAAAGACAAAGTTGAGGGCAGAGTTGATAGCATTAGCCAGGTAGATGACACAGATGCCGCTAAGGAGGAGGTTCTGCTTGCGGCCCCCCAGCCTGAACTCATCGACGAAGAGAGGAGCGATGCGAAGGATGACGTTGGGCAGGGTGCAGACGATGAAGAGGATGGACACGGCGATGAGCATCTTGGTCAGTGCTACCTCTTTGCTCTCCATGGTTACTGGCGCGGAGGATTGGTTCTGCCTCCAGTTGGCCACTCCCCTGAAAAGTCCGCCAGTCAAGGTGGTTATATATTGGTTTAAAACCATGCTCTGTATATATGCTCATATTTACGGCGCACGACCAGGTTCACGAACTCGAAAGTGTATTTTTAAACAGTGAAGCTGAAAATAATCCAAGAGAAAATACCCAAAACGACAGATACGAGTTTTTCAAGGAATTTCAACTTTTATAATGTACTGAAGCATTTTATATTTTCAATCTAAGGTAGAACACTTACCGTGATGAATTTATGAACTGTATTTTAAAGCGTGCCTGCTGCTCTACTTTAATGAGTTGAATAGAAAGTCAAATCAACAACAACAATCTAGGAAACAGTTGATCGTTTCTCCACAATGTTGGGTGGTGATTCATTCAATACAATCAGGAATGTCAAAATGAAAGTCAAACTGGAGTGGTGCTTGGTGACTGTTGGCTTTTTAACGATCAGAATTTGATTGAAAATATATTCGTTTTGAAAGCATCCTTGTACATGTACATGTACTTTTACATGCTTGAGGTCTTGTTTAAAAAGAAACAAACAAAGCAGTGCGAATTCGCTTGCCGCCAGCCTTTTTGCCGCTGCCGCTGCCGCTGCCGCTGCCGCCGCCGCCGCCGCCGCCGCCGCCGCCGTCGCGTCGCGATATGAAAACATAACTTAACATGGAGATAAAGAATTTCAACTGGAAGAAAAGAGAACCCCACCTGAGCTTGACCGCCGTGATAGCCGTGGTGATGGTGGTGGACAGCACGAAGAAGCTGGGCAGCAGGACGCCGTACACGATCCCGTTGAGGATGTCCATCAGCGGCTTGTTCTGGATGTAGAAGTCACTGGGGTAGTGCACGTACAGCTTGACGTTCAGCCTGGCGTAGTACCCGCAGCGGATACGGTACTTCTCGGCCGACACCAGGTAGATGAAGGCGGTGAGAGCCACGGAGACTACGCCCACCACGATGCCCATGGTCCTGGTCTTGAGCGCGTGCTTGGCCACCAGCGGGTGCGTGATGCAGATGCACCTCTCGAAGGAGATGAGGGTGGTGATGAAGCCCGAGACGTACACGGCCCCGTACACGATGCTGCCGTAGTTGGTGATGAAGGTGACGAGAGGCCCGTTGATCTGAAAGTTGCCCTGCACCTGCGTGTAGAAGTACTCGATGGTGGACACGAAAAGGAACACGTCCACGATGCAGTCCACGATCGCCAGGCAGAACAGCAGCATGTTGATCCGCTCGCGAAGCCCCTGCTTGAAGAATACCACGCAGTTGAGAACGTTGACGGGAACCCCGAGGAAGCAGATGAGTGGGACAAGGCCTCCACCCAGCACTTTAAAGACCAGCAGCATGGACTGGATGCTCATCTCGTTGCCCGGGTTGCTGTATGGGATGTAGTCCAGCTGCAGACAACCTCCAGCTGGGTCGGACAAACTGCTGTTGTCGCCCAGCGTGCCATCATCGGAACTGTCGGTGGATGCGAAGAGGCCGGTTGTCGTGGTTGAGATGCCTGTAGCATTCCAGTCGGTGTTCGAGGAATTGCTCTGTCCCTGCGCGGGGGGGAAATAAGTATGTTTTGTTTTAGCAGCGCGGTTAATGAAGTGTTTGCAAATTACAAAACTGATCACAAAAATATGATGTGCTATCACAGGGGAGTGAGTGAGTGAGTGAGTGAGTGAGTGAGTGGGTGAGTGATTGCGTGAGTGAGTGAGTGAGTGAGTGGGTGAGTGATTGAGTGGGTGAGTGAGTGAGTGGGTGAGTGAGTGAGTGAGTGAGTGAGAGAGTGATAGAGAGAGAAAGAGAGAGAGTGTGTGTGTGTGTATATGTGTGTGTGTGTGTGTGTGTGTGTGCGTGGGAGAGAGAGAGAGAGAGAGAGAGAGACAGAGAGAGAGAGACAGAGAGACAGACAGACAGACAGACAGACAGACAGACAGACAGACAGACTGGGGGCAGACAGAGGGGCAGGCAGACAGGCATAGCAAACAGACAGACGCAGACAGACAGTACAGACATACATGACAGACAGACATGAACAGATAGACGCAGAGAAAAACCAAATTGCATGAGACATCGCAGCATGCATTCAAACACGCAAGCGCATACGGCGAAGCAACAGCCAAGTAACCACCCAAGGGATGGACCAAAATAGAAGAAAAATACATAAAACAGAACGACAGCAATCCCCAGCCGTTATTTTCTCCTCTCATTTCACACCGCCTCGCAGAACTGGCACTGAAGCGAAACACGGCAGCTGCGTGGTTTCGGTATGAAACCGGAACATAGTTAAAGGCACAGTGCGCCTCCCGTAAACCATCACAGATACTGTCAGGCTTTTACACACAGTACAAACTCCCTTCCATTTGAACGCTTACCAAACGGGAACATCCCAGGTGCCCTACGTAAAGAGCGAGCAATTTTCAAAGAATTAATTTTGCGGATTGTCTCAGTAGACAATCGGACCGTGGTGCGTTTTGGCGCTAGACCTAACTTTTAAAATCTAAATAATAAATTGACAGCTTGTTACACAAACATTCTTAAATCATAAATGAATTCTTTTTTCATCAAGACAAGATCAGTACAATTCGAAGTTTTGAAAGTTTGAAAAAAGAAACGCCTGGAAGCAGGGTCACGCAAGGTCGTGGTTCTCGTAGCAGACGGCGGTTTATGCCTATCGCCAGTTCCTCTGAACAGTCAAAAGCCATCGCGAGAGTTCTTGTTATGGGGGCCAGGAGGCCCCCATTCATACGGATAGTTTCGAGGTTGACCATGGGCAGCGCCATTTTGTTGTGAAATACGTCATCAGTTTGTGTACACAGGAAGTTGTGACATCCGTCACCCTATGGGAGGGGTGAAGGCAACATTGTTCATCAGTAGAAAGTTGTGAAATCCGTCACCCTATGGGAGGGGTGAAGGCAAAATTGGTCATCACTGAGTCTGTGTAACACAGGAAGTTGTGAAATACGTCACCCTATGGGAGGGGTGACGGCAAAATTGTTCAACAAAAACATCTTAGGTCGACCTGTGCAGGGTCAACCGCAACAAACTCAAACCATTCATACTTTGCTGTATTTGAGTGACTTATATACCGACATTTTTATTTCTTATTTTTAGCACAGGTGTAGGAAAAAATCATGAACCAAAATGTTATTTATTTTCTAATTTAACATTTGTTTTACAAATGTGACCATGGTCTTTTAAACATACAGCCTGAGCGATCGAGAAGAAGAAGAAGAAACATACAGTGACATTAAACATTGTTATGTTAAAAAAAAGAAAAAAGAAAAAAAGCTTTTGTGCACAAATCAGAAAATACATTGTACATTTTACCTACAGGCCAAACCGTGAGTGTCTGTGGCAAAGCCCGACCCAGGAAATTGCACTGATTTTATATTTAGATCAGAGGGAAATTGTCAAGAACAGGCGCTTGCATTTGGATGTGTCCAATGATAGTAGGTTTGGTTGTGATCAATCAGAATAATGTAGGAATAAAAATGTATGACAGTTTGGTATGATGACATGTAATTCACATATGCTGAAATATAATATTATACATCATGTAATATTATTATGGCTGTTGCCATGACCATGAAGCCCAACAAAGGTTTAATGTAATGTAAAATACCAAAACCAAGCACCTATTAATCTCGTCTAAGCGCGTGAAGATTGAGGCCGTCTGCCAGTAGCGGTTAGGTCATACAGTGGAACCCCTCTCTAGCGACCTTGAAAATGTTGAAAAAAATCGGTCCTTATGGAGGGGGGTCCTTACAGAGGGAGGTCCTTACAGAGGGAGGGGGGCGGAGTCAGGGGGCCACAAAGAAAGTCAGATTTTCTTAAAAAAAAGAAAACAGAGAAGTTTGAGTTGCTGACGACCGTTCCCTCAAGCAAACTGCTTCGATTTCATGTTTGTCCATGGTGTCCACCAGTTCTGGTGCATGTACTACCCTGGCCAAGTTTCCTCTCAAGACATCAAAGAGACCGCCCCATAGGTTAAACTCCCCATAGGTTAAACTCGGTCACTGACCCGGGTGCAGGAAGTGTTTCCTCTCTCAGATATGAAAGGGGAACCACCTCTCATAGCTAAAACTGGGTCAATGACCCCTGGGAAGAAGGTCAGTGTCTATAAAATTGTAATCCTAGGCCTGCGGGCAGGGGGGGAAGTATACTGGTACCATTTGAGAATCAGACCAAATGAGAATTGAACCATTTGAAAACATCCTTTTTTTTCAATCACTACATCGAAGGCCTGCGGCCCGGGGTTCACATGGGTTTGTTTGTTTGTTTGTTTCAAACCCACACCCATTTTACATTTAAACCATTTGTCGGCCCCCTGTCGATATTTATCGACTAAGTTCCTTGTGAACCACAGCCGTTTGCTTCGTGCATAGTCAGAGGTACATAATAACGTGCTATTGCAGATAAGCTCACAGCGAGTCGCATTCAAATTACTAACTGACGACTGCATTGTGAAAAAAGGAAACTGGATCACACGGGTTCACGATGGCTCAGAGGTAAGATAAACCACGCAAAAATAAATTCTTTGAAAATTACTCGCTCTTTACGGAGGGCACCTATGATGTTCTCAAGCGGTGCGTGTTTAAATGAAAGGGTGTTTGTACTGTGTGTAAAAGCCTGACAGTATCTGTGATGGTTTACAGGAGGCTTACTGTGCCTTTAAACCCATGCATGCTGCATTTCAAAACTTTGAACAACACGGAGCTTGCGTCAAAAGCACCGCACTCTGGCGTCGCTCCAGAAATGCGGTTCACGAGAAGTTAGGCCAAAAACGTTTGAGTTTTTGCTTAGTTTTTATCCCCGGTGAGAACCAATAATTATGGCCCCAAAATATAGGGAAGGTAGGTTTGTTATTTCTTTCTTGTTTTTGATATTCTATTTGTTTAAAGGCACAGCGTACACAATTCGGTACAATCCTTCCCGTTATGTGTAAACAATGCGGTTCGCTATCCCAGATACGGCCAGGCTTTTACAGACGATAGGCCATCCCTCCTCTTTGACACGTACCAATAATCGACATCCGGAACGCTTCCCCGGATGAGCAGAATTGGACTTTTTGTACGAGACAATTCGCAGGGTGATGATAATGTTATTTTAGTGCTCTCATGGTGAAACCATTAGGGGCATGTTACCGGGTGTTACTCCGACTGTAAGATGAGATACACAGGTGTATGCGTCTAGCTAGTAGTTTTTATTAGCCACCTGCTGTAATGGCAGAATGACCGAGGTCTTAACGTGCCACAGTGGTGACACGGGGGTGGAACATGGATACCGTCTCTGAGTCTGCACATAACTGAAGTTGACCCGTGTCCGTCCCGGCCTGGATTCGAAACCCTGACCTTCGGATCACAAGTCCTGTGCACTATCCACCTGAGCTAACATCCCCCCTCCCACACACACACACAGTTCGCAGATCGACACTGATGATCCTTCACGAAATTATTCATTAAAACATGTCCATTGTGCACAGAAAGTAGCGAGCCTGTTGATTGTTGGTATGTGTCCTGGTGGTGGGATGGCCTTATCCCAAGTAAAACTTGCCCAGCCAGACTGATCTGAGATGTTGAGCCGCCGAATCGTTTTCACGCGAAGGATTGTGCCTTTACTCAACTGAAATGTTAACACTTTCTCCCCCACCTATGTTGACCAATTTTGTTTTAGCCGACACCAGCTGTGCTGTAGCAGTTCACTCAGAATTGTAGTAACTGTGTAGAAACTGTGTATCAACACGCTGGAATGCAGGCGTTGGATCGACGTTACAGGAAGCGACTGAAGCTATCAGTCTGAGCGGATATATCCGTACCTGGTCAGATAGAGCCATATGAGTGGGTACGGATATGTCCGTACCTGGGAGACAATGAGTTAAAGAAATCTTTAGTATATCCAAAATCCACTGACGTTAAAACCAGAGGTTCAAGATAGACGGTCTTTATTTTGGGTTGACGTGGTTTTGTTCCGGCGGCATTTCGGTTCTGGTATGACTGTCGGCGAACGGTGTGACTTTGAAAGGTTACGGCAAGTGTCTGTGCCATACATTTCTGTAACGATTTATGCTAATGTGTTATTTCACAGTACGGGCTGTGCTCACCAGAAATACAGTTCGTCCTGTTGCAGGAGTACGCTTGTAACCTAGTCTGAGGGCGGGGGATTAAGAGGAGAGAGAGGGGAGAGGGGCTGGGGGTTTCATCGTAGAGGGCCCCAAAGGGTTTAAAATCGTGATCGTGATTGGCGTTTTTTGACCTTTCTGTGACCGTGATTGCCGAAATTTCCATTTCTGTGATCGTGATGGGACTTCAGGGCTTGCCAAATCCCATTTCCCGTAACCCGGGGAAAGGTAAAAATTGGCCGGGAACTACACATTCCCCAGGTTGCTTTCCCGCGGGAAAGACAACAATCGTATCTCTCAAAATGCACATTGGATGATTTTTGTTTACCTTAAACACGTTCCGCAAAGCCTGTCCATTCACAGATAAAAGAAAACAGTATTTGCGATGTCTGCTTCGTTGCCGAGTCTTTGGTTTTGTCGTCTGCTGTGAAACAAGAGAGTTGCTTCCCTTCCTGACAAATCGAAAATGTATTTTGATTCGCGAAATTTGATTGGTCCGTACTTGGAATTTAGCCGATGAATGAGCTGTTTACAATTATACATCCGGAAGGAGGTCACATGTGTTGTTTGCAAGAGACGCGTTTGCAAGGATTTTTATGTGATCGTCTTTCTGTTTTTTAGTGCGTCGTGTGATTGTAATGTCGTTAATAGAAAGGTTCGGATTCGTGAAAACGAAAAGAGGGAGTAGTGACAGTAGTGCAAAAGAAGAACCCTGCAAAAAACTGAAAAAAGATAAAGTGTACGACCGAGAGAAGCGATCGAGGCAGTTTCTCCCTTCATGGAAACCTAAATATTTGGGGGGAAATGTAGAAATTGGATTTACATTTCCCTGGGAAATACAGAAATTTTAAAATTTGGCAAGCCCTGGACTTTGCCCGTGATCCGTGATGACAAAAAAATCAAGTCTCGTGATCGTGATCGTCATTTGTTTTCGTGATCGTGATGGGCATTATTGCAAAGCATTTTATTTTCAACGTACATTTTTCACAGCTGTATCACTCTATGATCCTCAATTCGTCAAGGAGCCAATCCCGATTGAAGGGGAAGCAACAACACATTCAGAAATATGATTTTGACAGCGATTGCTTCCTTTTAAGAGAACCAATCACACAAAAAAGAGATCCAGTCAGAAGGCAAATTGCAAAAGTCTGCCAAACTTCATCCAATGGAAGGGCTTCGTGCAAACGTTTTGAGTGCCATTCAGTCAAATTCGAATTCGAAGATCAAAAATGGCGTGCAGCAGTACTGTCATCGAACTTCTGTTATATTTTGTGGATTCAAGCCAGACCAAAGCAGGCGGCGAGATAGCCGCCTTCCTTGGTGGAAAGGTCAGGCTACGGGTCGGTCTTTCCGAAGACGAAATATCAAGGTATGTTGATCTATGTTGCTCTATGACTGTTCTGAATTTGTTCAAGATCTTTGAGTTTGAGTGAGATCATTGACATTGTCGACATTGCCACGTCCGGCTGTCACTCGCTCAGTGTGACCTCGACTGGTTCGAGATCGAGTCTGCGTGTAGCCAAAACCGAAACTAGAAATGTGTTTTTCATCCCAGCAACGTGGACACGCTTGGCATAGATTCTAATTGTCGCTTCTTTGCATTAAGCTTTAAACTTTAATATCAACAATGGGTTAAATTCAGAAACAATGGCGGGGAGACGTGCCAGTTTGGGTCACTTGATCCTCATGTCAAAGACGATCAAAGTCATGTTCGTTGGGGATTTTGTCAGGCATGCTACTTTTCCGGTAATTGCCGGAAATCCGATAAAGCCGTTTCCAAAATCCGGTAAAGTCAAATTTATTCCGGTGAAGTTGAAAAATTTCCGCAAAAACGATCCATGTGAATATCGCGCAACGCGACCGGGCGCCGGTCTCAATGAAGCCAGCGCACAGTAGTGTTGTTTTCACCAGTTTGGAGGTGTGTTGAATGGTGGTGGGGGAAGGCTAAAATGGGATTTTTAACAATATCACAACACTATTACAGCCATGAAAATGATGCCCAGAATGCACCTGATTGCACAGATTTTAACCGTTTTTTGACAAAAATTCCGGGGGTGCTGGCTCGCCTGCTTTGCAGGCTCAAGCTTGTGGCTTCGCCACTGGCACTGCGCGCTTCTTTCAGGTAAAACCATTTTTGGCCTGTAGCATTCCTTTTCAAGGCCATGAAACCAGGCGATGGTGTACCTCAAATTGTATGGCAAAGTTGAAAATAAAGAACCCATCACACATACATGTACTTAAATTTCAATCCACCCAATAGTTTTTGAGAAAATGGGTTTACAAGCTTTAGCTCTGGAAATGTGAAATTGTGCAAGTATATATTCATGTGTGTGAGTGAGGGTGTGGGAGTTGAATGTGTGAGTGTAGAGAGAGAGAGAGAGAGAGAGAGAGAGAGAGAGAGAGAGAGAGAGAGAGAGAGAGAGAGAGAGAGAGAGAGAAAAAACAATGAAAACAACATTCTTGTTACTGATTACAAATCATGATATGTATTTCTATGTGTGTATGAAAGAGAATTAAAAAAATAATAACAAAAAAGTGCAACAGTTCTCACTTTGTGTTGAATAAACAATAGATCCAGAGGAGCGAATTACTGTGTGGTTGTGTTTACTTTGACACGTGCTAGCTTTCTGTACATGCAACTTTTACCGTGACCGTGATTTGCCACTGGTGTTCGTGATCGTGAAAACAAAAATCAAGGTAACTGTGATCGTGAAAGCTAAAATTTCCCTTCCCGTGATCGTGATGATACCCCCCCTTTGGGGCCCTCATCGTAAAGCATCGAACGTTTTCAAAATCTGTGAAAAATACGAATAATTGTGACGTATTTGTGAGATTTGAGGATGATGTGATCAAAGCGAGATACCGATACTGTATGCGATGTTCTCCATAGATATATATATATATAACATTATTCTCTTGTGTCCACTTTCAGCTCGTAAAAGAAGCATTGCCTTTCTCGCTCGACGACCCTGATTCCTTCATAATGCTAAAGCCGCATTTACACTGTTCTGACAAGCTTGCTAGCTGGCTATTATTCGACACCGGCTTGGCATTTTCCAGGTGGTAAACATCCGTCTGCTAGCCAACACAGTCGTTTACACTGTCCGAACATTCTCTTTCTCTCGCTAGCATACTGGTACACAGACTAGTACAAAAACAAGTATTCGAAAATAAATGCTGATCAGAATTTATTGATATTGTGCTTGTTCTTGACGTAGGCATGAGTTCTGCCATTTGGCAAATTCTTGCGTAATATATAATGGAAGGGCGCTGGTTCTGTGCGACGCTTAGTTTTCGAGATAGGTGTGACTGACGAAGTACAGGACGTCACATTCCAAATAAGCACGACTATGTTGCAGGTGGAAGCCGCTGAGATTGCATTTCTTCGGGAGGTTTCCGCAAAAATAGATATTACACGATTTGCGCGAAACAGTTGAGAAGCAGACGATCTCTGAGATCTCTGTTCGTCTCGTGATAACGTTATTTTGTATGATAACGATTCACTTGCAAACTAAAGTATACAATTTGGTGTGTCAGTGGTAAATGTAAATAGAAATGTGTAATACAGACAAAGCAAACAAATAAACGTGTTTTTCTCGTGAAAATGTTGCGTTGTGCGGGTGTTTGGGTGGCCACGTGATGTACACAAAGCAAAGTGCGGGACGGACTCTGCTCTGTGCTGTAACATTGGCAAGTTCAAAACACGAGAAATACGATTTCGTTATGCGTGCAGCCACGGGGGATGTATGTATTTCTCAAATGGTTGTAAAATAAGTCACTTGTATTTATCACCGTACTCAGGCCCTGTTCTTTTTTCCGTCACACCTAAAACCGTTATTTCTTGTGAGCGACGCAGCATTAATAGTGGTAATCAGAGTTGGACTTATAGGTTTCGCATGATGATTTGAAATCAGGTTTGAAGTTTGCTCTGCAGTCCAGGTTTTTAACTTTTTGTTGGGTACTCGTATTGAAAAAAGATAAATGCTTGGTTTAATCATCACACATATTTAACAGAGAGGCAACACACTTATTTACGGAGCACATGTGACAGGGGCGGACGAGGGGGGGGGGGGGGGGGGGGGCACGTGCCCCCCCCCCCCCCGAAAAAAAAAAAGAAAAAAAGAAGAAAAAAAAAAAAGATTTTTCTATGCTGATTCTATGACCATTTCTAAGTTCAAATGGCACCAGATGGCACCATTTTGCTTCTTTGGGTAAAATTTTTTTCCGGGGGGGCATGCCCCGGACCCCCCTAGCAAATTCGATTCAAAGTGCCCCCCCCCCCCCCTTACAAAGCAACTGATCCGCCCCTGTGTGATTTGTTTTTATTTCAATGCTCACATAATCTTCTACACAACGTTTAATGGTGGGATATGATTAAAAATTATGAAATTCAAATCTTCATTGATACATGTATGAATATTTATAGAATTTAAAGAAAAAGTAGACACACAATTAAATTTAAAAAAAGGGAGAAAAACAACAACAACAAATATTTTAGAATTGTGAGTGTCCCGGCCACCCACCCCATACATGTCCACATTTTTCTTAAATTATAGAGAAATAAACAGGGAACTCGTTGGGTGCCAGACAGACAGTTAGGGGAGCGGAAACTCAAGAATATGCCAGACGCCGCAGCCCGACGGCCAGCCATGAGCTTGTACCCATGTCGCGGTAAACAGTATAAGTACGGACAAGCGTGGACGGAAAACACCGCCGGTAACGGGAATTCAACAAGCCAGACGGCAAATGCTGGGGAGATAGGCTGGCTACTTTGCGTATTTCTGGAGATCAAGCATGCACATTTGGCACCCAGGCTCATTTCCTCCCTTGTCCTACCCGTGGCAATGAAAGCGTATGCGGTAAGCTATCTACGATCTTCGATAGACAAATGTGTTGTGCCCAGCCCTTCAGCATAATCATACAGTGTCGACAGATATCTTCCAGGGATCGCGCTAGCTTTTTAAAAAACGCGTAAGTCATACGCAACGAAACGAAAAAAACGCGTCACGGACCAATATTTTTGCGTACTACGAAAACACGTACAGACACAAACAAAACACGCACGAAAGACTTAAAGACACTCCTTACCTAAATACGGCGAGTTTTCCTGTCGAACTCCGCGCACGCCTGTCCGGAATAACACACCTGCTGTCTCCAACCTTCGGGCCTTGCGAGTTTGTTTCCCGCTCTAATACGATTTGATTTGATTTTGGAAGCGCGAGATGGGAGAGCAGCTAATGTCTGTTTCATTATCCGACAAGACATTATCTGGTAATACCCTCGTTACGTTCGTTTGCGATACTTCGATGCAAAAAGAAACGGACTTTAGTTTTGACGCGCAGATTTCATGTGTGTCGTCACTTCTCGAGCCCTATAGTCAGTTTCAGGATCGGGTGATTATTAAGTCAGAGCAAAAGCGCTGCGTGAAGACAAGAAAAAGTTACAATATTTTTGCGTATGGCTTACGCGGCGCGGCGAAAAAAACGCGTCAGCGACTTTTAAAATGCGTCAAATACGCAAAAATCGTGCGTAAACGCGATCCCTGTCTTCCATTACACCTGCATGCCTAAGCTGATGAAACTCTTCCTTACATGTATAGCCGGGGAGCAGGAAAATACTGAATCAAGAGTTCTCGTCTCGGTTTGGGTCTTTCTCAAAGCAAAAAATAAAATAAAAGTTAGAAAGTACCGCCCTTCCCACGTTAACGATCGGGTGAGACTGCATCGCCACAAACCTGAACAGACTTTTGCGTGGGATAAGACCATCAGTCCAGTTGGACACACACACAAACAATTCAATACAGCCTAGCTATGTACTGTTTAGAGTGGGAATTTTCGCTGAATTAATTTTGCACGTTCACACTGTTGTCAGTTACAAAATTCATTCAAAAACAAACTTCCAACTCTATTAAACAGAAAATAAACAGGTCGTTGAATGTTTGTATGTGTTCAAGTTAAAAGATGCTTTTAACTCATGCTAAGCCTTAACAGATCGTTGGTGGCTGATGGGTTTGCATGAGAAAGGAAGGTAACTCTTCAGTTGACAATCCTCTTCTGTTTGACAGTTCTTCGCAGATAAAACGTCTTGCTGCACAGGGACTAATCAATCTAATCATTATCTTCCCTTTTTGAATCACCGACTAAGCAAAACAAAAAACAAACTTGTTTGAAACATTCATCTGCCTCAGCACCATTAGTTAAACATACATTTCGTCCCGTGTGAACGGTCAAGTCATACATCACAGAGCCAAACAAAGCATCCGTCCACTTGAACACATACCAAAAATAAACAGCCTGGTTGTTTTCTGTGCAGAGAAAGAATTGTTTGCTGAATTGAGTTTCCTTGTTGACACTAACGTCCCGTGTAAAAGCTCGGACAGATTTGTTGTGGCTGACACGATGGCTGACACGATGGCTGACAGACGAAGCAAAGGTAACGGAATGACTATAATGTTCTTAATGGAACTGTGACAATACTCTGATCGTTCCATATGCCCGTTGTTTGCATGTAAACTTACGCAAACTCCATGTACACAGAATTCTAGATTGATCCCTGACGGCCGACTGGTGGACATGGTATCTTCAATGCTACCTCACTTCTGAAACAGTGTTCTACTGACTGTAATCCGGTTGCAAAGGCCATAGCTGTTATAAGCAACTACCAGTGTGAGCTTAGTTTGGCATTTGAAAACGCAAACACATCAGCTCAGTTTACGGAGCTATGGCAAAGGACGGAGATAACAAGCGGGCCCTCGATCAGTGGGCTGAATACGCAATCCGGTGTCACCACAATATTTTTGTTTTGGTGATAGAAGCCATATGTCTGCCCAGTTTCTTTCTTTGTTTCAACTAAATTCGACCCCGGTTTTCGACAAGAATATTAGTTCAAGGCTACCTAAACGGCATGAACAATGAAGCTTAGATGTGTGTCTCTTCATTGCCACGGATATAATCTTTTATAACTTAGCAGCTCGGTTGCATTGAAGAGAAAAGAACGAGAAAAGTACTTATACTTTTTCTTATACGTAGCTAATCCAGTATGACAGTTCCTTGTAACATTGATATAAGGGTTACATTCTTCGTTCAGCTGAGAAGAATGCATGATACAGTGGCTTTCAAGAATTAAATCATACACAAGTTCTAACTCTGCAGAGAAACTGTCAATCAGGCTGTTGATTCATGGTGTGTGTCAAAGTGGAGGTGAAAGCCTTGTTATTGGCAAGATTTGAAATGGTGAGCCGAATCATTTACACGGGAGGTACTGTGCCTAAAAACTTTAAAAAAAAAAAAATCGGGTAAAAACTTTTCTTTCAGCTAATTAGAAAAATGGATCTTGGATGGAGACGAACATTTATTTTACGAGCTCAAGGACCGGAGAAACATGCAACGAATTCACGCACCTTATTTTTCAGTTCATGAGCAAACATCAACGTAGTTCCACTAGAGGCATGCTCAAAATGTTTTTCTGAACTCGCATCACGTACAATTTTTGTTTATTTGAAGGAAAAAGACAGGTGACATTGTATGCATATATGGCATTCCGTTTGTCAAATAATTATTTGGATACTTTTTCATGTTTTTTTTCCACCAGTTTTAGCTAAATAATCATTATTCAGAAGCTCATGGACATGTGCTAAATAAGTAATTGTTTATAAACAATGTAAAAAAATTCTAAATAATTTTTTGTTTACGTAAACCATTCATTGTTTGCCTAAACAATTCATTGTTTACGTAAATAATTCATTCAAATTCAAATTATATAAAGTTGATTATGTTATAAAGAAAAAGACCAAGGAAGAAGGATATGCTCCCCGCCTACATTATAAAACAAGTCGCGTAAGGCGAAAATACAATATTTAGTCAAGTAGCTGTCGAACTCACAGAATGAAACTGAACGCAACGCAACGCAGCAAGACCGTATACTCGTAGCATCGTCACTCCACCGCCCGTGGCAAAGGCAGTGCACGTGGAATTGACAAGAAGAGCGGGGTATTCGTTGCGCTGAGAAGGATAGCACGCTTTTCTGTACCTCTCTTCGTTTTAACTTTCTGAGCGTGTTTTTAATCCAAACATATCATATCTATATATTTTTGGAATCAGGAACCGACAAGGAATAAGATGAAAGTGTTTTTAAATTGATTTCGAAAGAAAAAAAATTGATAATAATTTTTATATATTTAATTTTCAGAGCTTGTTTTTAATCCGAATATAACATATTTATATGTTTTTGGAATCAGCAAATAATGGAGAATAAGATAAACGTAAATTTGGATCGTTTTATAAATTTTTATTTTTTTTTACAATTTTCAGATTTTTAATGACTAAAGTCATTAATTAATTTTTAAGCCACCAAGCTGAAATGCAATACCGAACCCCGGGCTTCGTCGAAGAGTACTTGACCAAAATTTCAACCAATTTGGTTGAAAAATGAGGGCGTGACAGTGCCGCCTCAACTTTCACGAAAAGCCGGATATGACGTCATCAAAGACATTTATCAAAAAAATGAAAAAAACGTTCGGGGATTTCATACCCAGGAACTCTCATGTCAAATTTCATAAAGATCGGTCCAGTAGTTTAGTCTGAATCGCTCTACACACACACACACACACACGCACACACACACACACGCACGCACATACACCACGACCCTCGTTTCGATTCCCCCTCGATGTTAAAATATTCAGTCAAAACTTGACTAAATATAAAAATAAAAAAAATAAAAATAAAATCCAGGCAAAAAATATGGGTTGAAGCATCCTGCATGCAACTGAGGTCGGAAAAAAAAGCATGGGTGCTCTCAGCTGGAATTAGAGTTAAATATTAGAAAGAAGTTTATGTTTTGTATTATATAAAGTTGATTATGTTATAAAGAAAAAGACCAAGGAAGAAGGATGCTCCCCGCCTAAATAAAAAAAATTAAAAAAATAAATATATAAAATCCAGGCAAAAAATATGGGTTGAAGCATCCTGCATGCAACTGAGGTCGGAAAAAAAAGCCTGGGTGCTCTCAGCTGTGCACAGTGGGAATGTGTTGTTGAATCATTTATGTAAAAGTCACAATTAGCTTTTTAAGGAATCATTTCATACAGAAATCTAATTCACAACAGCAAGGAGTCAGGGTGCTGATTTTGTGTACTGAGCCCAAAAAGTTAAGGATATTTTTTCAGTGGTATAGCCCAGATGTTAAACAGCAATTTTGGGGTCAGAAATATACGTGTATTTGAAGATTAGTCTTTCTTCTGCTTAAAAATGTGTTGCTTGAATCTGAGCAATATTTGGGTATGACGTCACATGTCCGTGACCACGCCTACCCTCAAAAATGGCGTTTTTTGACGGCATGATTCACTTTCAACCGTCGAAACGGTGACTTAAACTGAATAATACTTTGCATGTCTTTACACCAAAAGGTTTATTTGGTGTCTTACCTAACAAGTCATACACATTTCGTTCAACTCCGCCGCGCAGTCAGGCTGATCCAACGTGTAAAGGAAAGCGACAACAATCCTGAAAAACAGCAAAAAATCCAGGGTTTTTATGGTGTTTTCCTGGGTAGCCGCAGTTGATATCGATATGCAATAAATCTAAAACTAGAAATAGCAGCCTCTCCAAATTTCACAGAGCGATGACAAAAACCCTCATCCGGATATGTTCCAGTACTTAGGTCAAACAGAACCCAAGAATGGACGTTGTAACGGTTATCCGTTAAAATTTTGGAAACGTTTGTAACGTCTAAGAAACAAATGTAACATGCACGCAACTTTGTATACTTTGCAAAGAATGGTGCCATTACATGTGTGCCAAGTTTCAAAAACATTCTTTCACGGGCTCAAAAGGTATGATCGTTTGAAAAGAGGTGAAAAATACTGCCCCTGGTGTCTTTCGCGCAACTTTTTTTTATGACTTTTTCTATAATTTTGATTCTCGTTCTCCGATAGGATGCGTATAGCCTTTCACGGATGATGCGAATCACTTGCTCGGTAGAAGTTGCAGAAAAGAACTTTTCGCGTGTTTTGAACACAGCTGTGCTGTATAAGAAAGAAGTAAAGAATACAAAGAATCAAATAACAGAAGAATGCAGACATGACGTCATATAATTCCAAAAATATGACGTCAGATGGAGGCAACACTGGGTTTTTCTCATCGTCGTCTTGATAGCGGCGAGACACAATCTGGCATTTGCTGTGACGAATCAGACAGTTTGAATGCTACGAAATGGAGCTGTGGAGATGGACATCGCCAGGTTTTTAAGAGTCTGTAAGAGCATTGTCTCGATAGTGGAAAGTGTGTGTCCTGATCACTCTGCCACCTTGATATGAGTTTTGCAGACGTCATCGTCTAAAAATAGAACAGCAGAGCGGAGTGAGATTTTACTTTTTATTTCTTCAAAGTCATGAGGCTATATCTTTTGAGCCCACGAAAGAATGTTTCTGAAACTTGGCACACATGTAATGGCACCATTCTTTGCAAAGTACACAGAATTGCGTGCATGTCACATTTGTTTCTAGGACGTTATGAACGTTTGCACATTTTTAATGGAAAACCGTTACAACGTCCATTCTCGGATTCTGTTTGCTATAAGTACTGGAACATATACTGACGAGGGTCTTTGTCATCGTTCTGTGAAATTTGGAGAGGCTGCTATTTGTAGTTTTAAATTTATTGCATATCAACTGCGTCTACCCAGCAAAACCACCATAAAAACCTTGGATTTTTTGCCGTTTTTCAGGATTGTGGTCACTCTTCTTTACACGCTGGATCAGCCTGACTACGCGGCGGATTTGAACGAAATGTGTATGACTTGTTAGGTAGGACACCAAATAAACTTTTTTGATGTAAAAAATGTAAAATATCATTCAGTTTAAGTTACCGTTTTGACGGTTGAAAGTGAATCATGCCGTCAAAAAACGCCATTTTTGAGGGTAGGTGTGGTCACGAACCTTTGACGTCATACCCACACAGTTTTGAGCAGAAGAAAGACTGATCTTCAAATTAATACACGTATATTGCTGACCAAAAAACTGCTGTTTAACATCTGGGCTATACCACTGAAAACATATCCTTAACTTTTTGGGCTCAGTGTATGTGTCCAAGTGGAGGGATGGTTTTATCCTGTGTCAAAGTCTGATCAGATCTGAGAAACCGGCACGGTTGGCCTAGTGGTAAGGCGTCCGCCCCGTGATCGGGAGGTCGTGGGTTCGAACCCCGGCCGGGTCATACCTAAGACTTTAAAATTGGCAATCTAGTGGCTGCTCCACCTGGCGTCTGGCATTATGGGGTTAGTGCTAGGACTGGTTGGTCCGGTGTCAGAATAATGTGACTGGGTGAGACATGAAGCCTGTGCTGCGACTTCTGTCTTGTGTGTGGCGCACGTTATATGTCAAAGCAGCACCGCCCTGATATGGCCCTTCGTGGTCGGCTGGGCGTTAAACAAACAAACAAACAAACAAAATCAGATCTGAGGCGGTGAGCCGAAATGCTTTCGCAAGAAGGAGTGTGCCTTGAAGAAATGAATCGATCAAAACGAATATCATTCGAGTGATGGTGGGTGGAACGGGAAGCACTGTAAGGAAACCCTTGACAGGGGCGGATCACATCATTTTTAGGGGGGGGGGGGGGGGGGGGGGGGTGTTCCAATTTTGTTTTTTTAGGGACAATTCGACGACGCAAAGCGATTAGTTGAGGGCGTGAAGCGCTCGAACCTCCTAGGGGAGTCCGGGGGCATGCCGAACATTTTTGATAAAAACAAGAAATATGAAGCAAACTGGTACAATCTGAGCCAAGAAACTTCCCTTAATATACCTTCTAAAAACTAAGTTTAAGAAGACAAATTTAGATCAAAACAAGGACAATTGACCGATCTGGTGTAACCTGAGCCAACAATTTACCCAACTACTTTCTGAAATCGCCACTTAGAACAGAAAGGCCGGCTCCGGAAAAATTTGATAAAAATTAAGGAAAATTGAGCAATCTGGTGCAATCTGAGCCATAAG
>NC_090246.1:65734624-65870548 GCF_037325665.1 Littorina saxatilis | reverse complement strand
TTTAAAAGCCAACTCGATTTGTGTGTGTGCTTTTCTTACAAGAACTTCCTAAACCTGGCAGCCTCGGCTTCAGTTTCACATCGCAGACTTTGTTGGTTTGAAGAATCGTTTTTCCTTTGAAGCAGAATGGGTAATGTCGGTTTTTTTGTGTGAGACAGCTGTTCAACACATTCCGGGCTAAAGTCTTCATTAGTCACGTGTCCGTTCAGGTTTCGGTTTGCTGCCCTGTAAATTGCATATGGCCGCCGCTCGTTTGAAACCAGTAAGAGAACGCTGCCCTTTACCTTAGGGGAAAATTACACCTGCGCCACCAGTCGCCACCACACTACACGCTTCGATAGGGGATTATGACGAGTACTTGTTTTCTTTTCATGCAACTTGTAGTGGGCTGGAAAAAAAAAGAATTACCTCAATAAGCTGTAGTGCGTCGTCTATGCCGCTGACTCTTCGCAGGTATAATTTGCCCCTCACGTCTTCTTCTTTGCCTTCTTCTTCTCATCCCCTTCTCTCTCCCCCCCCCCCCACCTCCTCCAGGGCTTTCTCCTAGTTTCCCTCCTCAGGTATGGGTTATAAGCGTGTCTTATCCACGTGGATTTGTGTTGTACCCCCCATCATAGGGGGTGTTAGCCTGTGTCATTGAAAATTCCTGTTTTCAGTTCCCTCCTCCTTCATTCCTTCCTTCTCCTCTTCCTAGTTCTGTCATCTCCTTTTCCTCCTTTCTCCAAGTATATATATACATAGCAATCATCACTACCTTAAATTTCCGAGACAGCTATCGCACGCAGACATTACGATACAATCAGGCGACAAAAACAAGTTTTGAAACAATTCTGAACCAGCTTTTGGCTCGAATCACGCCGAGAAGAGACTGACACCGATGATAAGACTGCGTAGGCACACTTTTTAATTTTGTTTCTTTTCTTGAATCTGAAAACTGCGTTATTGAAGGCAACATTGTCAAGATAAGAAAAAACCCGAATCGTAGCCATCTTTTGTCTATCACACTATGTAATTCTGGCATGTTTTTGTTTTGTTTACATACCTAAAACAGATGATTTGCTTTACTCCAAACCCATAGTTTTTAAGTTACGGTCTGTCGCTATGAGCATGTGTGTTTTACTGTTACTTCAAAATGAATTGAGAAACCTTTCAGAGAGATTGAAAATCGCAGTTAGGTTTTTATTTTCAAGTCGTTGAAAATGGACAATTGTTTATCGATTGTGACTACAATCAACCTGTTTTTAAATCTATTCGCTGCCCAACGATGTAAAAACACACACATGTTGCAACAGTTCTAAGATTTAAGCAACCTGAATAGACATATTTTTTATTTTTTTTATTTGTTCATCTGTTGACCTATTCAAATTAAAAAAAAATCACAGTGCACGGAAGAATTACTTTTTGACATCATTATTTTTTTTATTTTAAATGAGCTTGGTCAGTGTGCCGGTCAGTCTAAACTATCCGATAAAAGTAAAGTCACTTACCTCGGTGTCCATCGTTCTTTCAAACACACAAAATCCCTACTATACTAACACAGTCGTTGAAGAGAAAATCACAAGCTCAGAATGTACGTGCGACCCAGTTTGCTGCCTGCATTCCATTCCTTTTATACTGCAATTACGCGCACATGCTTTCACTTGCGCACAGATTTTCTATAGGCACACACGGACAGAGGTACGGACACACACTACACATGGGCGTAATGAGAACATGCACAGATGCTGTGACGGACTTGTTCGAAGATACGGAAAAAGACGTGAGAGGATGTTGGATTCCACGGACACACGCACCTCCCTCTTCCCATCCCTCTGAGGTTCCTCCCTCGTTGGTGCGTGCGTACACACGCTCTGAGATTTGCGCTCTAGCTACAGCGCACACATGTTTCCGGGCGCGCGTGCGCACGTACACAAATGACAGACAGACAGACAAACACGCACACGCACACACACAAACACACACACACAAATGCGCTCACACACACACACACACACACACACACACATGCACGCACACACACACACACACACACACACACACAGACACACACATACACACACACACACACAAATACACACACACACAAACACACACACACATCCATACCTGAACGCACTCACACACAAGGAACTTAGTCGATAAATATCGACAGGGGGCCGACAAATGGTTTAAATGGGAAATGTGTGTATATGGGTGTGGGTTTGAAACAAACAAACAAACCAACCCATGTGAACCCCGGGCCGCAGGCCTTCGATGTAGTGATTGAAAAAAAAGGATGTTCTCAAATGGTTCAATTCTCATTTGGTCTGATTCTCAAATGGTACCGGTATACTCCCCCCCCCCCCTGGCCGCAGGCCTAGGAGTAAAATTTTATAGACACTGACCTTCTTCCCAGGGGTCATTGACCCAGTTTTAGCTATGAGAGGTGGTTCGCCCAGAGGCTGTAGAGTATACTGGGGCGGTCTCTTTGATGTCTTGAGAGGAAACTTGGCCAGGGTAGTACATGCACCAGAACTGGTGGACACCAAGGACAAACATGAAATCGAAGCAGTTTGCTTTCAGAGGGAACGGTCGTCAGCAACTCAAACTTCTCTGTTTTCTTTTTTTTTTAAATCTGACTTTCTTTGTGGCCCCCTGACTCCGCCCCCCTCCCTCTGTAAGGACCCCCCTCCACAAGGACCGATTTTTGTCAACATTTTAAAGGTCGCTAGAGAGGGGTTCCACTGTATGACCTAACCGCTACTGGCAGACGGCCTCAATCTTCACGCGCAAAGACGAGATTAATAGGTGCTCGGTTTTGGTATTTTGAATTACATTACATTAAACCTTTGTTGGGTTTCATGGTCATGGCAACAGCCATAATAATATTACATGATGTATAATATCATATTTCAGCATATGTGAATTACATGTCATCATACTAAACTGTCATACATTTTTATTCCTACATTATTCTGATTGATCACAACCAAACCTACTATCATTGGACACATCCAAATGCAAGCGCCTGTTCTTGACAATTTAGATCAGTGCAATTTCCTGGGTCGGGCTTTGCCACAGACACTCACGGTTTGGCCTGTAGGTAAAATGTACAATGTATTTTCTGATTTGTGCACAAAAGCTTTTTTTCTTTTTTCTTTTTTTTAACATAACAATGTTTAATGTCACTGTATGTTTAAAAGACCATGGTCATATTTGTAAAAAAAATGTTAAATTAGAAAATAAATAACATTTTGGTTCATGATTTTTCCTACACCTGTGCTAAAAATAAGAAATAAAAATGTCGGGTATATAAGTCACTCAAATACAGCTAGGTATGAATGGCTCGGTTTGAGTTTGTTGCAGTTGACCCTGCACAAAGCGACATATCATGTTTTTGTTGAACAATTTTGACGTCACCCCTCCCATAGGGTGACGTATTTCACAACTTCCTGTGTTACACAAACTCTGTGATGACCAATTTTGACGTCACCCCTCCCATAGGGTGACGGATTTCACAACTTTCTACAGATGAACAATTTTGACGTCACCCCTCCCATAGGGTGACGGATGTCACAACTTCCTGTGTACACAAACTGATGACGTATTTCACAACAAAATGGCGCTGCCCATGGTCAACCTCGAAACTATCCGTATAGAATGGGGGCGTCCTCGCCCCCATAATAAACATACTTTGACAAACACGGACTCACACACACACACACACACACACGCGCGTGCGCATCAGTGCAAGCACACACACATGCAAACACACAGACACATAATAAGATAGAAAAAGACAAACACATACTCACACACACACACACACACACATATACACCGGCGAAACACACACACACACACACACACACACCGATGTACATGCGCGTGCGCGCGCGCTCGCGCGAAGAATTATATTCCTCCCAGCTCCTCCGTATCCCTGCTCGATGACTTGAACACCAGCCACAATTATCCGCGGATGCTAGACTAATTACCATAATGTAATAAGCGCGCACACTGAAAAGCACTGTTCTTTGCGGTCAATGCTGTTTGCATGGAATATCAGAGATCGTTAAGAGAGAGAGAGAGAGAGAGAGAGAGAGAGGGAGAGAGAGAGAGAGAGAGAGAGAGAGGGAGAGAGAGACACTCGCACACGCTCGTGCACACAGACACATATAGACACACACACACACACACACACACACACGTACACACATACACACATAGACACTCTCACTCACATACAGAGCCAAACATTGACAGAAATAGAGATATGAGCGACAACGCTAGAGAGAGAGAGAGAGAGAGAGAGAGAGAGAGAGAGAGAGAGAGAGGGGGGGGGGGATTGTGCGATCGCACGGAGAGTCATACGATCATACAGACGGACGGCTGGGACAGCGAACAGGGAACATGACCAAAGACAAATATGCAAGCATACAATGCATCAGATTACAAACGGCAAATACATTGTTAGCAGATGGCCGGCCATGGCCAAAGTGGGGGCAGGCGTCAAGCAAATCGCGTAGCCTCCCTGAATGACCCCCGTACTATACAATAATGATATCATGTATGATCACGATTTGATCTTTTCTGAATATTAGCGGAAGCGACACGGAGACAGTTAAAGAGAGAGAGAGAGAGAGAGAGAGAGAGAGAGAGAGAGAGAGAGAGAGAGAGAGAGAGAGAGAGAGAGAGAGAGAGAGAGAGAGAGAGAGAGAGAAAGAGAGAAAGAGAGAGAGAGAGAGAGAAAGAGAGAGAGAGAGAGAGAAAGAGAGAGAGAGAGAGAAAGAGAGAGAGAAAGAGAGAGAGAAAGAGAGAGAGAGAGAAAGAGAGAGAGAGAGAGAGAGAGAGAGAGAGAGAGAGAGAGAGAGAGAGAGAGAGAGAGTAAACATTGCTGCTGTGAATTATTCCTAAGACGGCCCTACACATACCAAAAGACAATCAGACAGATAAACAGATGACGGACGGACGTACAGACAGACAGACTGACACGTACACATGCACATAGATTGTATCCTGGTAATTAATTTCGTTGGTAACAAGTATTAGCCACGAGGGAGAGATGGAGAGAGAGGGAGAGTGTGTGAAGAAGGCATAATTAGTATGACAACCTCATTTGTGGTCTATTAATCATCAACACTCGGCAAAAATCACAGAAACTGTCGTGCACAGATTTTTAGCTCGATGTTATCGGGACATACACAATAGCTCGGAAACTTTACCAACAAAAGAACCGTCAGTGAAATATGACCTCAAATTAGCATTGTTGGCGGCTTTTGGCAAGTATTGGTTACATTAATTAATGACTAATAATACACACAAATTGAAGTGCGTGTTTTCACAGTAAATAAACCGAATATATGCACATGAATGCGTTTACGCGCACGCACGCACGCACGCACACACACACACACACACATACACACTCACACACACACACACACACGTACGCACGAACGCACGCACGCACGCACGCACGCGCGCGCACACACGTACGCGCGTACGCACGTACGCACGCACGCAAGCACGTCCACTCACGCACGCACGCACGCACGCACGCACGCACGCACAGATCAGTTTTCACTTTCATCCTTACGCAATGTACACACACCCAAGCATGCGTGTACATGCACACTTATTTGCGTGCGCGCGCGTGCGCGTGCACTCGACTGTTCACGCATATTTGTAATTAGACATAATTTGTGTCACTAACAAGCATCAAATATTGTTGTGTAATCAATTCTAATCCAAATTGATGAGACCTTCGATCCGCATTTCGTAGTGTAGTTCGTAAATGTTTCTTTTACAAGAATGCGAAGCTACCAAAACGTAGATAAAGGGTGCCTCGACCTTGTGTGTTGCGTCAGTGTGTCTGAAGACGAGACGAAAATGAAAAGAAGTTTGTATTCCACTACTTCTGGTTTTCTACTTAGTATTCGTCGATCGCCCTCTGGTCGCTTGTTAATGTAATGCTGCTTTACTTTTTACATTTAGTCAAGTTTTGACTAAATGTTTTAACGTAGAACCCATCGAGACGAGGGTCGTGGTGTATGTGTGTGTGTGTGTGTGTGTGTGTGTGTGTGTCTGTCTGTGTGTGTGTGTAGAGCGATTCAGAGTAAACTACTAGACCGATCTTCATGAAATTTGACATAAGAGTTCCTGGGTACGATATCCCCAGACGTTTTTTTCATTTTTTTGATAAATGTCTTTGATGACGTCATATCCGGCTTTTTGTAAAAGTTGAGGCGGCACTGTCACACCCTCATTTTTCAATCAAATTGATTGAAATTTTGGCCAAGCAATCTTCGACAAAGGCCGGACTTCGGTATTGCATGTCAGTTTGGTGGCTTCAGAATTAATCAATGACTTTGATCATTAAAAATCTAAAAATTGTAATTATTTATTTTTTTAAATAAAAAGATCCAAATTTACGTTCATCTTATTCTTCATCATTTCTTGATTTCAAAAACATATACATATGTTATATTCGGATTAAAAACAAGCTCTGAAAATTAAAAATATAAAAACTATGATCAAAATTAAATTTCCGAAATCGATTTAAAAACAATTTCATCTTATTCCTTGTCGGTTCCTGATTCCAAAAACATATAGATATGATATGTTTGGATTAAAAACACGCTCAGAAAGTTAAAACGAAGAGAGGTACAGATAAGAGTACTATGCAGCACAGCGAAACCACTACCGCGCTAAACAGGCTCGTCAGTTTCACTGCGTTTTGCACGAGCGGCGGACTACTGTCATTGTGAAAAAATGCAGTGCGTTCAGTTTCATTCTGTGAGTTCCACAGCTTGACTAAATGTAGTAATTTCGCCTTACGCGACTTGTTTTATTTTTCCATTGGCAATGGGGGCGGAGAGTAGTTGTGGTGGAAGGGGGTATGTGGGGAGGGGGGGGGGGGGGGGGGGGGAAGACGTGAGCGGGGCAAGGGGTACGGTAGGTGCGAAGATCGGGATGCATGAATTTTGGTGAGAAATTCAAGCCCGTTCTTTTTATCTGATTCTAGGCCTTACATAGCTCTTATCTTTACGACAAGCAGTGATCTTGCCAGGATTTTTGTAAACCGGTACAGTCGAGCCTGTCTATAACCACCCCCCAAGGGCCCGAACAAAAGAGGTCGTTAGAGACAGGTTCTCGCTATGGAAAGGTGATTCATACAGCAAAACCATCGACGGGCATTTGGTCAGGTGGTCGTAATGAGCAGGTGGTCGTAATGAGCAGGTGGTCGTAATGAGCAGGTGGTCGTAATGGTCAGGTGGTCGTAATGAGCAGGTGGTCGTAATGAGCTGGTGGTCGTAATGTTCAGAATGAGCAGGTGGTCGTAATGAGCAGGTGGTCGTAATGAGCAGGTGGTCGTAATGGTCAGGTGGTCGTAATGGTCAGGTGGTCATAATGAGCAGCTGGTCGTAATGAGCAGCTGGTCGAAATGGTCAGGTGGTCGAAATGGTCAGGTGGTCGTAATGAGCAAGTGGTCGTAATGGTCAGGTGGTCGTAATGAGCAGGTGGTCGTTATTGAGAGGTGGTCGCCATAGCATTTCGGTTCACAAAAAACCTGGTGAGATCACTGCTTGCCGTAAAAGGTCGCAAGGAAGACTTCTGTGAGGGCATGGACAACTTTCTGTTCTGTCACAAAATCAGCTCGCCATGTCGCGAAAATTGCGACATCTACGACAGGTGCTCATTCCCGAATGGGCGTAACATGCTTAGATTGAGGAGCTCATCTTTTTCCAGAAGGCTTCGACCAGACAATCTGATGAAAAAGTACAGCGGATTGTCTTATCAAAGCCCAGTAGAACAAGATACATTTCAGCAATAACATGGACTCGTTTAAAACCTGTATTTAATAGATAGAAATGTTTCTTTTTCTCCCAGATATCAATACTTCTTATTCTTCCATATATAAAGAGACTGATTTGAATACTTCTTATTTGCTGATGTTTTAGGAGGCTGATTTCAATGCTTCTTATTATTCTCAGGTGCCGGGAGAATTTTGGATGAAAGTCGTTTGTTTATTTGAATGCTTCATATTCTCCCCGCTGCCATGAAATTGGTTCTGCATTGCCCTCACTGGCTGTTGTGATTTAAATTAAGATCGCTTATTGGATCTAGTCAGGTAGGTGGGTTTTTTTCTCCAAAACTGAGTAATGTTTTTGTGCAAATGTATTGCGGCGAATTACTCTGACTGCCAAACCAAAACGGACACAAAAATTATTCGACTTGAAACATTTCTTTGAGGTCGGTCGTAAGGCTAACATACTCCACTGGAACACACTGAGCGGTCGAAAGTCGACTGTCACCATACATTATTGAATCATTGTGTTTCTACTTTAACCGAATTTCAAACTATTATGTTTATCAAAATGTGAAGCAGATTTGTTTTAAATTCTTAGTCAGGCAAATAAATCAAGCTCTTACAACAACAACAATTTCTTTCATATACAATCTGTGTCTGTGCACATCAGAGTTAATTGGCAATACTCCTAATTTTAACTGACAAACTGCAACCCAAAAACAGTTGGTCTCGAGAAAAGATAAATGCAAACCGAGATTTCAATGAGCGCCATTTGCGATACCTGTCTTGTTTCCAATGTAACAATCCCATTTCTGTATAAAACTATAGGTAAGTCTTTGTTTGAATAGCATGCATGATTAGAATGTATCAAACGGTCCAGATTTGTGGACATTTCTTGTTAGTTCCGGTTAGTTCATCCAGCTCTGAAGTAATTTCCTGCTTAGTTCCGATGACATGGTGTCCACAGAGCCGGAAGTGTCCCCGCCTACTTGTTAACAATTGGAAAGTGGCTGACAATAATGTTCGCGGAGACCCGCCCATGTGAAGCATGGTGATTTCTGATGTTCAGTGTCCGTCGAGAGACAATGTGCTTTTGCTTGTCGCCTCCCGAAATTCTATTAGTACATGCGTGCTTTTGTGTGTGTGTGTTTGTGTGTGTGCGTGTGTGTGTGTGTGTGTGTTCCTTCTATCACTTTGTGCAGCAGCACTATTGAATTCTCAGACTCCGTCCGTGATCTTGGCATCTTTCTTGATAGCGATCTCTCCATGAAACACCATGTTATGAAAGTCTGTCAGTCAGCTTACATCGAGCTTAAGAATAGGTTCTATCCGCCCATACATTACCGAAGATGTCACCAAGACCCTTGTTTCCTCCTGCATTCTTTCTCGATTAGACTACGGAAATTCTATTCTCATTGGCTGTCCTCAGTCTGTCATCCATCCTTTGCAGTGCGTTCAAAATTCTGCAGCCCGGCTTGTCACGTCTGCAAAGCCCCTCGGTCCCAGTCCTGTTCCCCCTTGCTAAACAAACTTCATTGGCTCCCTGTAGAGCTGAGAATCCAATATAAGTGCTGCTGTATCTGCTACAAAATAATATCTGGCTCAGCCCCATCCTACCTGTCTGACCTGTTCACACTCTATACACCCTCATGATCCCTCCGCTCCTCTGTAGACACTAGAATATTCCGTCTATCTTCTTTTAGTCGCAAACAGCACGGCCAGAGAGCCTTCTCCCATTCTGCTGCCATTGCGTGGAACTCTCACCCTTACTCTATCCGACACTGCCAAACATTTTGTTCCTTAAAATCAAACCTTAAAACACACTTTTTCACACAGTATTTTGATTAATTTTATTTTAATATGGTGCATATTTGATCAGGTGTTTGAATGTTTGAATGTTTTGCCTGTGTTAGTATGCTTGCAGCTTGTATTGATGTAGTGTTTCGTTGTTCACTTGTGTGCTGAATGCTGCTGCACATGCTTTTTTGCTTTGCTTTGTATGTATATGTATGTTTGTTTGTTTTTTCATATTTGTTTTCATTGTAAAGCGCTCAGAGAACGTAACGCGCTCTATAAATCTCCCATATTATTATTATGTGTGTGTGTGTGTGTGTGTTTGTGTGTGTGCGTGTGTGTGTGTTGGGAGAGAAGGTGTGTATGTGCGCGCGCGTGTGTGTGTGCGTGTGCGTGTCAGTGTGTGTGCGTGTGTGTTGGGAGAGAAGGTGTGTATGTGCGTGCGTGCGTGCGTGCGTGTGTGTGTGTGTGTGTTTGTTTTTTTGTATGTGCGTGTGTGTGTGTGTGTGTGTGTGTGTGTACCCCCGTTTCCACAGGTTTGGTTGCCTAAATCACCATAAGGCAACCATCCACACGTGGATGGCAACCTAAACTCTGGATGGCAACCTAATTGTGTGGATGGTCGCTTCATTTAACACCGTTAAATTGACTTTTTTGACGGAAAGAATGTCATAACAATGTTCAAAATGACATTCTTTCCGTCCTCTATAGGCGACGAAATAGGTCAAATTTTGTGCATTTTTTAGTGCAAAATTCTTCGATGCCGGAGCGAGTACTGCACCCAGTGCTGTTGTAGTGCAAGTGCACTAGAAAGGCACTACACCCAGTGCCGCCTCTTAGGTAACCATCCACACTTTAGGTACGTGTGTTTTGTGAAAATTTAGTCTTGTTGTTAATTTAATTCTCATTTATGAAGGCTCGATCCAGTGCAAAATTGAATAAACTAGCAAAATGTCCATCGCTCTTACCTCAATCAATATTTTTCAATTCACTCTTCTCAAGCCTTCAAAGTAAAATAACTCACAAGAAAAAATTCTTAAAATTCCCTTTAATCTTAAATCTGTCTTTCCTCTCATTTGATCTGCTTCAGTGCTTTTCAGGAAGTCTTATTTCTAGTTTTCACCTGTCTTAAAATGCATGGTTAGCGGTAGTATAGCAGTAAAGCTTATTGTTCCCGTTCCGATTTCTGTTTGGCTGAATCCAAGCCGGTCTCTTTGCCAAACTTCAGTTTTATAAAAGGTATAGGCTTACACTCGAATTAGGTTTGTAAACAATCGAATATCTAAATAAAATTCTTTGCAATATTGGCACAATTAAACGTAGTACAGTAGTCTAAAATTCGAGTTGGCCTATTCACTGTGAGTTGTGCGTTGTCAGCTGTTACGTATTTTTTTCTTTAAGAAGTTTTCTCAATTCCTTAGCAATTGGCTACAGACTTTCTGAGGCAATACTGAAGTCTGTCATCAACAATGATTAATAAATAGTCCAAGGAACTTAATGGGCAGCTTTGTGGACGTTCCTAAATCGAAAACCAAAAAAATGCTGGCTCTATCGCTCATGGGAAATGTTGGATTGCAGTTTTGGTGTGTGGCCTATCAAAAACTTTTTCTTACATACTCTAAATACTTAAATAAAGAAAATAATTTGTTTGTTTGTTTGCTTAACACCCAGCCGACCACGAAGGGCCATTTCAGGGCGGTGCTGCTTTGACATATAACGTGCGCCACACACAAGACAGAAGTCGCAGCACAGGCTTCATGTCTCACCCAGTCACATTATTCTGACACCGGACCAACCAGTCCTAGCACTAACCCCATAATGCCAGACGCCAGACGGAGCAGCCACTAGATTGCCAAGTTGGAACCCACCTCCCGATCACGGGGCGGACGCCTTACCACTAGGCCAACCGTGCCGGTAGCAAAAGAAAACAATATTTCTGTATTTACTTTGAAGGGGTATTTCATATGCAAATGATGGTGTTGTTTTTTTTGATGCGTAATGTAAGTTCAAAGAGTTTTGGGGTCTGATTCGTTCAAATATTGACTGAATGTTAGAAAATACTACTAATACTAATAAGGAAATAAAAAATAAAAACATAAAAAGTGCTCCGTCAAATCTTAAAAAAAAAGAAGTTTAAAATGACATTTATCTGACACATCACTTTCATGACGTCTACTTTTGAGTTGTGTGTGAATGTGCATCTTATGAATCACTCACAAAGACTATACGTATCTAGCATTTGGACCAACATTTCTACTCAAGAGAAAAAGACGACACGCTTTCATGAGGCATGATTAGGAGAGAGAAAAAGACGTCACTTTTTCATGAGGCATGATTAGGAGAGAGAAAAAGACGTCACTTTTTCATGAGGCATGATTAGGAGAGAGAAAAAGACGTCACTTTTTCATGAGGCATGATTAGGAGAGAGAAAAAGACGTCACTTTTTCATGAGGCATGATTAGGAGAGAGAAAAAGACGTCACTCTTTCATGAGGCATGATTAGGAGAGAGAAAAAGACGTCACTTTTTCATGAGGCATGATTAGGAGAGAGAAAAAGACGTCATTCTTTCATGAGGCATGATTAGGAGAGAGAAAAAGACGTCATTCTTTCATGAGGCATGATTAGGAGAGAGAAAAAGACGTCACTTTTTCATGAGGCATGATTAGGAGAGAGAAAAAGACGTCACTCTTTCATGAGGCATGATTAGGAGAGAGAAAAAGACGTCACTTTTTCATGAGGCATGATTAGGAGAGAGAAAAAGACGTCATTCTTTCATGAGGCATGATTAGGAGAGAGAAAAAGACGTCACTTTTTCATGAGGCATGATTAGGAGAGAGAAAAAGACGTCACTTTTTCATGAGGTATGATTAGGAGAGAGAAAAAGACGCAATATAGGTCTATGACTTAGGTTTTGATGCATTACCTCTGAGAACAAATACTTAGTCTTGGTGTCGAGTGAAAGTGCGTTAATTAAAGGTACTGAACTTGTCAAATCCAGGTGCACGGAGCCCCTGGGGCTTTTAGTCATACCTCAGGCAGCTATCCGTTAGAAGAACTACCAAATTTCATTGACTTGCACCCAAAGAGTCAAGAACTGCGATTTTTTTACGAATTAATTTCGTACTCGGACCCGGCTGGTCTTGGCCTATTTTTTTTTTAATCTAAAATGATTTAGATCAGGTAGATCACCACATCATGCACAAAAAGACACGTCACTAGCAAACTATGTCAGACATCATCATGAGTTTGTGTAAAACAAAATGGAGCCCGGAATCACTCAGTTGAATCGAACTCCGACCAAACACCACGTAATAACTAGGTTAATTTATGCACTCGCGTGAACAAGAAACTGTCGAGCTTCACAGATGTCGTCGTTGGGTAGTTTTGGGTTTGTTTTACTACCATAGGAGGATTTTTGAACTGTAAATGCACTCAGCTGCAACAAAAACGCAAAACGAAGGCTGTGAGCTGCACTGTGCCTTTAACGTCGAGTTCTGACGAAAGTTTTGCTTCTTCCTTCCCATGTTGTGCTCGCTATCTGGCACTAGAGTTGCCTGCCCGTGCGGGGGCAAGTCCGCCTATTTGTCATGGGGCATGTTCGCCATGAAGAATGTGCAGGTGTGGGGAACAGTCCAGTTTACATCTGCCATAACTGTGACTCTGATGGTGACTCCATCTATTCTCGATGGTAAAGATTGCAGATTCATGTCAAAAAAAAGACTGACGCCGATTTGTGTTACATTCTTTCGACATTCTTTTGTATTTTGTCATTGGCATTTTTGAACCTAAATATTGAAGGGAATTAAAAAAAGCTTTCCCACTAATCGGGTACTTGTTTGACTGACTGTGTGTGCGTGCGTGCGTGCGTGCGTGCGTGTGTGTATAAAGCTTGCCCACTACTAGTCTTGTACCTACTGTGGGATGAGAGCGGCAGACTTGCCCCACCCTGTAGGTGGACTTACCCCGACTTGGGGCAAGTTGGCCTACGTTAGGCCGGGTAGGTCTACTCAAAGCAGTATGTACAACAAATGTTCATGCGCACATAAAAACTGTCTGCACATTGATATCAGCTACACATTTGTCTTGATGTAAAATAAAAAAAAAATCAGTCTTCTAGTTCATCAAACTCGCCAGTTATGCTACTAAAAGCATAAAAGTAGGCGGACTAGCCCCGGTCTCCCCTACATCGGATGGGCGTTAAATATCATCAACAGTTGAACATCGCTTCTTCGCTGAACATTACAATGCATTTATTTTGACAATTGTTCCAACTGAAAATCATCGGAATGTAGTCACGTAGGTTCTTTGTGTTTATGATTCGTGTCACTAGCAAGCTTTTCCCGGGCCCAAGATGTATCGTGCGTTACTTGGGATGGGCGTTGTATGTGATGAACAGTTGAACATTAGTTGCTTTAGAACTGACTAGCTTTTACATCGGTTTGCGCTGTCTGTGATTAACTTGGGAGCTAGCTGGACAGTGTCCAGACCCCCCCCCCCTCTCTCTTTCTCTTTTTTTTTTTTGCGCGCTTGTGCTGTGCTGTGTTGTGTCAGTGTGCTTGTGTGTGTGTGTGTGTGCATGTGTGTGTGTGTGTGCGCGCGTTTGTGTGTCGTGTACGTGTGTGCGTGTGTACGGGTGCGTATGTGTGTGTGTGAATTCGTGCGTGCGTGCAATCGGGTGTACATGTGTGTGTGTGTGTGTGTGTGTGTGTGTGTGAATGTGTGTGTGTGAATGTGAGACACTGTCGCATACGTAAATTGAAGACATGCATGTGTGTCTACGTGTGTGCGGGTGCGTATGTGTGTGTGTGAATTCGTGCGTGCGTGCAATCGGGTGTACATGCGTGTGTGTGTGTGTGTGTGTGTGTGTGTGTGTGTGTGTGTGTGTGTGTGAATGTGAGACACTGTCGCATACGTAAATTGAAGACATGCATGTGTGTCTACGCACATACGCTTTTGTCTACATACACCGGCCACACATACGTACGCAGCCAGATAGGATGAACGTTTGGGCGTGACAGAAACCGTTGCCTTTCTTTCCCTAAATTTGTCGACGTCCTCTAAAAATCAGTTGAAACTAGCTGCCCATCTCCCCACATTAACAGTCATGAAATGAATAAATGAATGAAGAAAAAAAATGCAATACAAAAAAAAATAAAAAAATGACAAGTCGCGTAAGGCAAAATTACTATATTTAGTCAAGCTGTGGAACTCACAGAATGAAACTGAACGCACTGCATTTTTTCACAATGACCGTAGTCCGCCGCTCGTACAAAAGGCAGTGAAATTGACGAGCCTGTTTAGCGCGGTTGCGCTGTGCCGCATAGCACGCTTTTCTTCGCTTTAACTTTCTGAGCGTGTTTTTAATCCAAACATATCATATCTATATGTTTTTGGAATCAGGAACGACAAGGAATAAGATGAAATTGTTTTTAAATCAATTTCGGAAATTTTATTCTAATCATAATTTTTATATTTTTAATTTTCAGAGCTTGTTTTTAATCCGAATATAACATATTTATATGTTTTTTGAATCAGAAAATGATGAAGAATAAGATAAACGTAATTTTGGATCGTTATATAAATTTTTTTATTTTAATTACAATTTTCAGATTTTTAATGATTAAAGTCATTGATTAGTTTGTAAGCCTCCATGCTGAAATGCAATACCAAAGTCCGACCTTCGTCGAAGATTACTTGGCCAAAATTTCAATCAATTTGATTGAAAAATGAGGGTGTGACAGTGCCGCCTCAACTTTTACAAAAAGCCGGATATGACGTCATCAAAGACATTTATCGAAAAACAAGAAGGGCAAAGCCCATACGACTCACATGCTTGACCTTGACCTAAATAACTAAACCTAGCAATGACATCATACACTAAGAACTGCTTTACACATTTTTCCTACCAAAATACATGTGACCTTGACCCAAGGTCATCCAAGGTCATGCAACACAAAGCTGTTAATTCAAGACATAGGAAGTACAATGGTGTTTATTGGCTCTTTCTACCATGAGATATGGTCACTTTTAGTGGTTCACTACCTTATTTTGGTCACATTTCATAAGGGTCAAAGTGACCTTGACCTTGATCATATGTGACCAAATGTGTCTCATGATGAAAGCATAACATGTGCCCCACATAATTTTTAAGTTTGAAACAGTTATCTTCCATAGTTCAGGGTCAAGGTCACTTCAAAATATGTATACAATCCAACTTTGAAGAGCTCCTGTGACCTTGACCTTGAAGCAAGGTAAACCAAACTGGTATCAAAAGATGGGGCTTACTTTGCCCTATATATCATATATAAGTGAGGTATTCAATCTCAAAAACTTCAGAGAAAATGGGGAAAATGTGAAAAATAGCTGTTTTTTAGACTACATTTATGGCCCCTGCGACCTTGAAGCAAGGTCAAGATGCTATGTATGTTTTTTGGGGCCTTGTCATCATACACCATCTTGCCAAATTTGGTACTGATAGACTGAATAGTGTCCAAGAAATATCCAACGTTAAAGTTTTCCGGACGGACGGACGTCTGGACGTCCGGACGGACGACTCGGGTGAGTACATAGACTCACTTTTGCTTCGCATGTGAGTCAAAAATGAAGAAAACGTCTGGGAACTCTCATGTAAAATGTCATAAAGATCGGTCCAGTAGTTTACTCTGAATCGCTCTACACACACACAGGCACAGACAGACAGACACACACAAACACACATACACCACGACCCTCGTCTCGATTCCCCCTCAATGTTAAAACATTTAGTCAAAACTTGACTAAATGTGAGAAAAACAAAAATGCACAAGAAAAACAACTGCTCTGCTGTTTGCAAACAAATCGTTCTGCACTGCGTGTACTTCTTCTTTTCTTTTGTCCTTTTGCGTTCGTTGTTATATTTAGTCAAGTTTTGACTAAATATTTTAACATCGAGGGGGAATCGAAACGAGGGTCGTGGTGTATGTGCGTGTGTGTGTGTGTGCGTGCGTGTGTGCGTGTGTGTGTGTGTGTAGAGCGATTCAGACTAAACTACTGGACCGATCTTTATGAAATTTGACATGAGAGTTCCTGGGTATGAAATCCCCGAACGTTTTTTTCATTTTTTTGATAAATGTCTTTGATGACGTCATATCCGGCTTTTCGTGAAAGTTGAGGCGGCACTGTCACGCCCTCATTTTTCAACCAAATTGGTTGAAATTTTGGTCAAGTAATCTTCGACGAAGCCCGGGGTTCGGTATTGCATTTCAGCTTGGTGGCTTCAAAATTAATTAATGACTTTGGTCATTAAAAATCTGAAAATTGTAAAAAAAAATAAAAATTTATAAAACGATCCAAATTTACGTTTATCTTATTCTCCATCATTTGCTGATTCCAAAAACATATAAATATGTTATATTCGGATTAAAAACAAGCTCTGAAAATTAAATATATAAAAATTATTATCAAAATTAAATTGTCCAAATCAATTTAAAAACACTTTCATCTTATTCCTTGTCGGTTCCTGATTCCAAAAACATATAGATATGATATGTTTGGATTAAAAACACGCTCAGAAAGTTAAAACAAAGAGAGGTACAGAAAAGCGTGCTATCCTTCTTACCGCAACTACTACCCCGCTCTTCTTGTCAATTTCACTGCCTTTGCCATGAGCGGTGGACTGACGATGCTACGAGTATACGGTCTTGCTGAAAAATTACATTGCGTTCACTTTCATTCTGTGAGTTCCACAGCTACTTGACTAAATATTGTATTTTCGCCTTACGCGACTTGTTTTTAATTATTCTTTTGGTTGGCGCGCATTCTTTTGTTGGTGCTCGTCTATAAAATTCAATAGCATGTGTGGTGGATAAACCATCAGTTACTAGCTGCGAAGAATCACGTCTCGTCAAAACGCAATCGAACTGCGCAGTACTTATTTTTTCGAAGATATCCGATCAATTGTATCAATTTTTATTTCAGTCAGAAGCTTTTGTTGACTGCACTGTCATTTTATTTTTTTAATCTCGGTCACTTAACTTGAAGCTCTCCAATGTCTGTTTGTTTCCTTTCTGATAGCTTGAAAGAGTTCATTCTTGATTTATGTCAAAAAAAAGACAAGAAAAAAGGTTGTTTTCGTCAACCAAATACAGAGACACAAGATTATATGCATCCGAAAATAACTCAAAATATCCTGCTCACAGGAACAGGACATCAAGGCCATGGACCGATTTGACACTGCCTTTGCCACTAACGAACGTCTTAGCCCACGCGTGTAATTTGGTCAGTTTAATCAAAATTCTTTTTAAATTGTAATGTCCACTTTCAATGCATTCACATGCTGCTATGTACAAATCTTCCAATTGAAATCCAATATTTTGTATTTTTGTTCTCGAATGCACGGACGGACAATACAAAGCCATTTTGACCAAATGTGACAGCAGTTGTGTTATCGCATGGCAAACACAAACCTGCCCTTTTGGAAATCTAAAAAGAATGGCACGTGCACCATTCGGAATGCCATAACATCGTTGCTAGACAGGATATGTGAACAGAATAGACTGATTTGGACACAGCATTAATTGTTCTTTTCATTGAAATGCAAAAGTTGTTCAATTTTATCGAGGGGAACTTAGTTTATTTTGTTAAATCGGATTTCACTGAAGGGTGTCTAAAATATCCGTTCCATTGTAAAGACACTACATCGTGTTAATCAGGCTGTTTGTTGTTAGTGTTAGGAACTAAGCAACTTTGTGAAATCGTTTTTCGGAAGTGTCTGAGGTATCCGTTCCATTGTAAAGACACTACCTCGTGTAAATCAGGCCGTTTGATGGCTACGGTAAGGTATTCAATGGCCTTTCTTTCTGTTTAAATGGTTTTTACATAACCAAGCCTCGTCGAACAGAATGATCTGCGCCCAAACGCGCTTGCCTAGTTGCTTTTGGTGGTACTATTAGCTGGTTCTCTAGCAATCTACCTTTTTTGTGTGTTTAAAAAACAAACACTTTCAGCTCCAGTGTTTGAGGATAATTTAACAGCAGACAGTTGTTGTTTATTTCCCTTTTTGCCAGACACGTCATCTTTCTGGAGGCTGCTTTTACGTGCTGGGGTTTAACAGTCCCAGTATTCACTACTGCCTGCTCTTATCGTTTCTTCACTCCCGGGCACAGACTGCATGCTTTTATTTATTTCTTTGCCAGACACACTCTTTGCTGCAGGATGCACAGTTAGCTGCTTATTTTTCAGACGTATTATTCTCTAACGGCAGGTTCTGTCTGTTTATTTATTACTCACTTTTTGCACTGTACGTTCCTTTTTGATTGCTTATTTTCAAACACACGCTCTTCACAACAGGCTGTGATTATCTATCTATTTGCCTGCAAGCTGTATTTACATGCATAGCTCATTTGAGACCCTTTGTTTGTTTGTTTGTTTGCTTAACGCGCAGCCGACCACGAAGGGCCATATCGGGGCGGTGCTGCTTTGACATATAACGTGCGCCACACACAAGACAGAAGTCGCAGCACAGGCTTCACTGATGTCTCACCCAGTCACATTATTCTGACACCGGACCAACCAGTCCTAGCACTAACCCCATAATGCCAGACGCCAGGCGGAGCAGCCACTAGATTGCCAATTTTAAAGTCTTAGGTATGACCCGGCCGGGGTTCGAACCCGGCCACGACCTCCCGATCACGGGGCGGACGCCTTACCACTAGGCCAACCGTGCCGGTATTTGAGACCCTACGGTACTTCAAGTTTCCCCTTTATTTAAAACAAACCGTGTTTCTTTTGCTCTTTATTCCTGTCAAAATCGATTCAAGACAATCAAACCTCTATGACTTGGTGAGTGAAATAATGTTTGCGGCTTGGATACTAATTATTTCTTCATCAGTATGACTGCTAACAAAGAGCAGAAGTACACTCGTCGGCAATGCCTCATCACAACCAGCAGTATCACTTGTTCAACAGTAAATTCCTTTCCAAGGCATTATTTCACACGTGCAAACAACGGGTGTCCGCTGAATATCATGTTGTATTATAATTTATAACCTGGTAACCCCGGGGGTAGTGGGTGAGGCTTGATAGAGGGAAGGGTTTGCTATGAAATGTAGTAGTCTTTATGAAGACCTAATTGATATGTCTTCACGAAAAGTTACGGCACATTAATCACTGCGAATTGGACTTCTCGGTTTGTTTGTCATGCATGTTCTGAGTAATTCACATGAGGCTTTTTGTTCTTATGTGTATTTGCCGGACATATGCCATTGCTTTGGTCCGTTTCTTTGCCTTACGCGTTATTTGTTAACTCAAAGCATTCTGGTTTGTCAACTTGCCGGACACATGAGTCATTACAGTTTAAACCGAATGTATCAATTTGCTTGCTAACCAAACACATTATTCATGCATACTGCTTTTATCTATTTGTTTACCAGAGAGATCAGTCTGTCGAGATTGAGGTGCTCAGTTTTCTTTGGCTTCCTGCATTCCTGTTTTTTCCCCTTTTTCCTGTGTGTGTGTGTGTGTGTGTGTGTGTGTGTGTGAGAGAGAATTGAATTAAATTGAACTTTATTTAACAAGGATTAAGATTTAAGGCTACGCCTTTTCTTACAATCTGTCCTTGGGACGCACAGACACACAATGATAAAATTGAAAAATTAAAAAGTTAAAAAGTTTACCAACAAAAGGAGGTCAGAAAACTTCAGAGAGAGAGAGAGAGAGAGAGAGAGAGAGAGAGAGAGAGAGAGAGAGAGAGAGAGAGAGAGAGAGAGAGAGAGAGAGAGAGAGAGAGAGAGAGGTGGAGAGAGATAATGCATACATGTGCAATTACTGAACGGCAACAAATCTCATTCAGACACACACACACACTTGCATGCTCTCATTTCACACAACTGCTATCATTTCAAATTATTAGTTTTTGTTTTTTTAATTCAAAATTTTTAGATTTCAGACATGAGATTCAACATTTAAGTGTTTGTTTTTGAATTTTTGGTCATAACGTATTATGTGGAAGTCTACTTCAATCACCTACACATACGTTGTAACTGAATACTCAGAGCATCTTAATGTTACCTGAAGTCTCACTCTCAAGCATACCTCTCTCTCTGTGAATATCTGCTATATATAGATCTCCCTCTCCTTTTCTCTCTCACACGCACACATACACACACCCACCCTCGCGCACACACAAACACTTCATCAAAATGATTCACCCTTTTGAAGAGACAATTTTTTGTTGTTAAAAAATCCTTGTTTTAGAACCAAAACTGTCCTGAAATGGCTTCTTGTCGACATACGGGTCAAAATGACGTAGCATGGCAGAGGTACTTTTTGATCTAACATCTGGGATCTGCCTCTTTTGTCTCTTTCTGCTCATCCAAACCTTTCTTACCGCATGCCACTTTTGTTACAGTGGAACCTCCCTTTTAAGTCAGTCTCAATTAAAGATTCCCCACTTTCTATTGAAGATTTTCTGTTTATAATCTCTGTAAGTGTTTCTCAAATTTGAAGACTCCCTCCTTTTGTAGACCTGATTTTCTCAGATACTTGAAATCAAAAAACAAGAAAGGTAGGTTGTTGGAAAGTTTGTTATTGACAAAACAATACATTCACTATAAAAGTGAATTTATTGTTTTGTCCATAACAAACGTTCCAACAACCTACCTTTCTTGTTTTTTGATTCTGAATTGTGGAACGTTGGCAGTCTCTTTGTTTTTGGATTTATTCAGATACCTAAAGGTAAGAAAAGGGAGGTTCCACTTTACTTTCTTATACGCATTCAAATGGTTCAGGCTTGAATGTGCATATAATCCAGGAATTGGCACTGATGGTGTTGATTCTTCAGCCAGTCATCAGCTCGTTTCCATGGGGATATGTCTCAAAGACTGTTGTCTGTGTGTAGGTACAGCAACCACCATATTCAGCAATCTGCAAAAGGAAGAAACGCTATTCAATCGAACTGAAAGATAAAACATGAAAGGTATTATAACTGCCAGTTTACTTAAAGATGGTAACAAAGATGAAAAACTGCTTTACTCCTGCCTCCGTTGTTGTCGCCTTGATTTCCAAAAAATTTTCCTTCAGATTGTACTTTGTAGGGAGGTGCTGTTTCTGGAGTTGTTCTAACATCTAGTCAAGTTTTGAATACATTTTTTTCAGATAGACCAGGAATTGAGACGAGGGTGGTAGTGTATGTGTGTGTGCATTATCCCTAAAATTACTGAATACAAAAACAACTGAAGCTGTGTTGTCCATTTATTACCAATTTTCTTTAGTCGAAAGACTTGCACAATATTGATACATTCAGTAAAAAAAAACATTGTGGGTTTGACTTCTTTATTTTTTTGTCAGGAGGGAAAAACAGGACTTCAAGGGAGTACTATCCCGCGGAAGTGTTCATCTAGTTATCCTTTTTTCCAGTTTCTAAACTCACTGATTTAAAACAACCAACTCACCAAACAAATCACAGAATCCTAGTTTAAATCTAATCAACTCCAAAGCAAAACATGTTTTTATCTTCTGCTAGTTGTTGTTGAACCTGAATATCACAGCTTTTAAATAAGAATAACAGCATGGAAAGAGGTGATGCAAAGGAAGAGCGACAGAAGGAGGGAGAGACAGACAGCAAGACAGACAGAAAAAAGATTCTCATACCTGTTGTTTGGTAAATGCTTCACAGCCATACTTGCTAGTTCTGACATTGAACCTGAAAGAAAAAGAATCATAAGGAACCAAAACAAAACTCTAAATCAAAATAAAGTGAAAAAATCCATGAGCTAGATTTCAGGTTACACACCAAGACAGTCTGAAACTTCATCAATGGACATGACATTATATTCTGTGACTTGATGTTTGCTAACCATACTAAATAGATAAGGACAACCATTTACACCAACAGCCCCTAGTACACAGAGTACAGAGATATACGCGCAGAAACAGGTGTGCCAACACAGGGGCGAACACACACTCACGAACACACAGGGAGGCACACGCACACAAAGGCACACACACACACACACACAGAAGCACACACATACACACAGGAGGACACACACACGCAGTCCTTACCTCTCTGCACCATAAGACATCCAGCCATCTTCGCCACCTGTAGCACCTGGGCCAGCCTCTCCATCGCCATGTCAACCACACCCTCCACCTCCTCCCCGACACCTAACGCACCCCCCTCCCCCCTCACATGCTGCAACAGTTCCGACAGCTGCGTCACCAGATGCATAGCGTCCGTCACGTTCAGAAGGCACTGCGACAGCGAAGATGAGCGACAAAAGTCCAGACTCTGCAGAACGCCCAGGTGAAGCTTGGACAGGATGGACAAGGTCTTCGTCAAAGAAGCTCTGCAGACTTTGCCGCCCTTGTTGCTGGCTTTCTCTTTCGGCGGCATTCTGTTGAGGAGGTGGGTGCAGACTACGGGGCCCAGCACGCACCAGGACATGAGGCCGGGGATGGGGGAGGAGCAAGTGCCGTGGATGCCCACTTGGCGGATAGACTCGCAGCACAGTGTGCAGTCCGAGGTCACCCAGGACGTGACGTGCTCTAGCAGGCTGAAGGGTGGTACAGACTCTTGTGCTGTGGATGAAACGTTTACAGGTGAATATCGTGGATAATAAAGGAGAAAGCACAAATATGGAACTGGGTAGGAAAGCGGGTGGGGTTTTGGGAGCCTGAAAAGAGAGCGAGAGAGAGAGAGAGAGAGAGTATCTTGCCATCTCTGCTGCAGTTTTGTAACTTGCTGAATATAAGTATTTGCATCTACAGTCGACTCCGGTTAATCGGCCACTTTTGGGACTGACTGAATTATGGCCGATTATCCGAAGTGGCCGATTATCCGAACATCGCATCGGGAAGTTCCTCAGAACAAAAAAGTTGGATGTTGGAAGTTACTTATGGTAGCGGAAAGCGGAAGTTTCGTGCATTGGCATACGTGCTCTACATGTCTCCAAAGAATGTGTCCAGTGTCGTCTCCTTCTGTTTGGCACTGGCACGTTTCCTCACTGCAGCACAGACAACGTCCAGGCAATGCAGTTCTTCTTCCCCGAAGGCATTTTCCAGGGCATAGACGCTCAGGACTTCAAGCGCGTTTTTGGCAGCCACTGATGTGATGGGTGGTTGATCTGGTTCTTCATCAGACTCCTCTGTTTCTGTTTCTTCTAGTCTTGGTCTTTTTTCACAGATGCGTTCCACGATGTCTTCCTCAGTCAACTCGCCTTCCACACAGACGATGTTGTCGTCTATATCGTTGAAGACCTCCCCGTTGACGATTTCTTCTGGCAATGAAAAATCCTCGGGGTCTTCTGTATCACAGTCCATGAGAGGGGGTCGGCCAGGACGAATGAATCCACCTTTCTTAAAACATCCGCTAACAGTAGACGGTTTTACCGCTCGCCAGCTTCTGGAGACAAACATGATCGCATCAAGAACGTTGATCTTTGAACTGACGTCACAGGCTGTGGCGTTGGTTTCCAGAAGTCCTTTTTCTATGTGGTTTAGGGTCATCTCGATCAATTCCTTCCTGTACAGCGTTTTGAGATTCTTGATGACACCCTGATCCATTGGCTGTAAGATGCTGGTTGTGTTGGGGGAAGGAACTCAAGCTGGACGTTATTCAGCTTGATTCTTACCACATGCGGTGTGCAGTTGTCAACGAGAAGGAGAATGTGCCTACCAATCAGACGGAGGGCCCTTTGTGCTGTCATGTGAGTAATGATCATTGAACCACTCACAAAAATGTGAAAAGTGTGAGGTGGCCGTTTAGCCTATGTGCAAAGTTTTTGTGGTGGCCGATTAACTGAACATTTTAACACATAACTATGAAGAAAAGATTCGGTCCCTGGGAAAATTGGCTGATTATCTGGAATTGGCCGATTATCCGGATGGCCGATTAACCGGAATTGACTATTATAAACCAGGTGAGTCAGCATCTCAAAAATCAAGTACAGCTATGGAACTAAAGGCTTAACTTCCTCACAGGTCACTAACCTATCAGAGACATGAATCAAATAAAACGTACACTTAAAGATTGATAAAAGTGAGGATAGGCAGAATCACTTGGGACCACACAACAAGCTATGTTTATATTGAGTGTGGTTATGTATTTACATCTAAACAGGCTTTGCTGAATACAGGTGCCGATAAGTACAGCTAAATCAGTTGGAGAACTTTTAATAGCTTTGTTCATTTACGAAATTAACAAAACTATAACAAGAAGTGGGCACTTTTGTTCATGCAAACAATCACTCCTGGCACTTCAGACTCACAGTTAAAAGTGAAGAGGGCAGTGACAGCCGTGGTGAAGTTACAGACGAAGAGCGGTGAGATGGACGGAAGACGGTGAAAGACGTTGCATGGGTCAGGAAACAGCAGGCAGTAGTCCTCTACCAGTCGACTTGTAAGTAACAAGGAGTCAGAACTGTGGCAGCTGCGCTCCTGTGTACGCACACAAAACTTGTGTTTGCCAGGTTAGGAAGATAACGATAATGAATTTTGGTAATTAACAGTCATTTAGGGTAAGCTGAAAATGGTCGATACAATTCATCAAATAGGCAAGCTGATAAACATGAAAATATAATTTCGTTATTTCAAAACACAATTCTCTCAGAAATGGCAAGGACATTCTTCTTCCCTTCTTCGTTCATGGGCTGAAACTCCGAAGTTCACTCATGTTTTTACACGAGTGGGCTTTTACGTGTATGACCATTTTTACCCCACCAGTCAGGTACACCGCTTTCAGTTGGGTATTTTGGTGTTTCTACAACCCACCGAACTTTGACATGGGTTACAGGATCTTATGTCCGATGTCTTATCCACTAAACCACTGCGCCAGTCGACAAGGAAATAAAAATGAAAAACGCAATTATCTTAACTATGACTTAATGAGACTGGTGTGCAAGTGTGTGCATGTGTCTGTGCTATGTGTGTGTCCTGTGTTAAGGGCTGTAGTGGGAATACTTGGATATTTGTTCATACCTAATTTTGTTATCATTGCTCTATCTATCAACAAGGAAGCCTCTCACAGGGCTCCCCAAACTGTGCATCCCTGAATCCTGTTTGCACTAGAAGTAGAAGCCAAAAAACTACAAAAACATACAGAAATTCATAAAGGGGGGTCCCGTAATTGACTAAACCTGAAAAGAGCGGGTCCCTGGATGCCCTACATATCAATTATCATGCATACCGTTTGTACTGTTTTCAGAAACTGTTCTCCAAGATCTTTACCGAAGCAAATTTATGGAATTCATTGAAGCAATTTAACAAGGTTTTTGTGAAAGGCTCAGAGAAATGGAAAAACTCAGAATTACGTTGACATAGGCACATGTTGGTGAGGAATGTGCCCTCCTGGTCTTCAAACCCTCTAAAGTTCCAAAGTTGTGGGTCGGAAGACCCTCCAGGTAGGAGCGTCTGTGGGGAGTAATGCCCTCTTACAGAGTCATCCGTCCATTCCTTTTTCTTACACTAACTTCCCTCACACACAAACTCAATACCTGCATCCAGATGGCAGCACAGTCCAGCACAGAGGTGCAGCTGACAGACAGGGCCATGGACACCAGTTTGGTGAGAAGAGTGTTGGCATGCTCGTCTCCCCTGTTGCCGAACATCAGCTGAAAGATGCGGTACTTATACTTCTCCGACGCTGCCTTGAAACACCCACATAGCAGCTCCAGTAATTGAAGTTCGTGAAGAGCACTTAAAACCTAAAATGGAGAAAAAAATCAACGAAAAACAAACCATCAAACAAAATCAATTAAGATAGCTACGAGTGGAAGGGGAATAAAATTGCTGTTTTGGAGATGTATCATGCTTGAATAGGTTTTGGGGTGAAAGATTCAAATATAATTCACACACACACACACACACACACACACAAACACTGAGCCTAAACTCTAGTTCCTTCTCTTCTAATCAAAATGTTACCTTTATTCCACGTTTGGTTTTGAACAAAACAAAAGCCTGGCAGATTTCTCCCACAACTGCCTCTGGACCCTCATTGAGTCCAGGTATTGCTGGTCCATCCTGAGATGCAAAGGTTGACACAATGTATCGCAGAGCTTCTCTGGTAGACTCTGGAAACTCCATTCGCTGTAAGCGCTTCATCATGTTTTGAACAGAAGACATGGTCCACAGAACACATGGGAAACTGGAGAAAAAAAAAATCCTTTAGTTGATAAACAGATTGAGATCTACTGCAACTGAAAACAAGTCGCGTAAGGCAAAAATACAACATTTAGTCAAGCTGTCGAACTCACAGAATGAATACTCCCATGGCAAAGGCAGTGAAATTGACAAGCCAAAATAGGGCGGTAGTGGTTGCGCTGAGCAGGATAACATGCTTTTCTGTATCTTTATTCTTTTTAACTTTCTGAGCTTGTTTTTAATCCAAACATAACATATATATCTATTTGTTTTTAGAATCAGGAACCAACAAGGAAGAAGATGAAATTGTTGAATCGATTTCGAAAATTTAATTTTAATCATAGTTTTCATATTTGTAATTTTCTGAGCTTGTTTTTTAATCCAAATATAACATATTTATATGTTTTTGGAATCAGAAAATGATGAAGAATAAGATTAAATTATTTTGGATCGTTTTATAAAAGAATAATTTTAATTACAATTTTCAAATTTGTAATGACCACACTCATTAATTAATTTTTAAGCCTCCAAGCTGAAATGCAATACCAAAGTCCGGCCTGCGTCGAAGATTGCTTGACCAAAATGTTAATCAATTTCCTTGAAAAATGAAGGCGTGACAGTGCCGCCTCAACTTTTACAAAAAGCCGGATATGACGTCATCAGACATTTATCGAATAAAAGAAAAAATGGTCTGGGGATATCATACCCAGGAACTATCATGTGAAATTTCATGAAGATCGGTCCAGTAGTTTTCTTTGAAGCGCTCTACACATACATACACACACACACACACACCACGACCCTCATCTCAATTCCCTGTCTATGTTAAAACATTTAGTCAAGACTAAATGTAACAAGTCGTGTAAGGCGAAATTACTACATTTAGTCAAGCTGTGGAACTCACAGAATGAAATGGAACGTAGTCCGCCGCTAGTGCAAAAGGCAGTGAAAGTGACGAGCCTGTTTGGCGCGGTAGCGGTTGCGCTGTGCTTCATAGCACGCTTTACTGTACCTCTCTTCGTTTTAACTTTCTGAGCGTGTTTTTAATCCAAACATATGATATCTATATGTTTTTGGAATCAGGAACCAACAAGGAATAAGATGTAAGTGTTTTTAAATTGATTTCGAAAATTTAATTTTGATCATAATTTTAATTTGTTTTAATTTTCAGAGCTTGTTTTTAATCCAAATATAACATACTAGATGATTACCCGCTTCGCCGGGTACCGGCTTCGCCGGGAAGAAGTAGAGCCGAATACCAGGCTAGCTGAGCCTGGGACCTGGCTTTGCCGGGTGTACGCCGGCTTTGCCGGCGCACGAAGGAAAGGAGATAAACGCGCAAAACACTGGAGACCTTCTAAAAATAGTAACGTGCAGTGACTTTCTTAAAATAGTAACGTAGTAACGGGAATATGGATTGACGCCACACGGAGGAAGGGAGATAATCGCGGCTGAAAACACTGGAGAAGATAAGGAAGAGTTACTGGTAGTGGATCCCGACCAAAAAAACAAAAACAAAAACAAACAAAAAATCGGTTCAGCGCGCACAGCGCTGCGCGCTGAGAGCACGTGTTGAAATATCTCATCGATGAGGTTGTGTCCGGGGTGTAGCTGAATACGGACTCCAAATTTGAAAAAGATCCACCGAGAACTTTGGCCGTGCATCGCGGACACACACACACACACAGACAGACAGACAGACAGACACAAGTCGTATATATATATAGATTTATATGTTTTTGGAATCAGAAAATGATGAAGAATAAAATGAACGTAAATTTGGATCGTTTTATAAAAATTTTTTTTTTTACAATTTTCAGATTTTTAAAGGCACAGTAAGCCTCCCGTAAACCATCACAGAGCTCCCCGAGCGTCTACGTACAGTACAAGCATACTTCCATTTGAACGCTCACCGAACGGGAACATCCTGGCTGCTTTCTGTCGAGCATGAGAAATTTTCAAAGAATTTATTTTCGTGGACTTGGTCCTCCACAACAATGGCGCCTCGTTTTGGTGCTCTTATGAATATTCAATACCGGAAATCACGCCCTGACAGTAAGCCTCCCTTAAACCATCACAGATACTGTCAGGCTTTTACACACAGTACAAACACCCTTCCATTTGAACGCTCACCAAACGGGAACATCCTAGGTGCCCTACGTAAAGAGCGAGCAATTTTTAAAGAATTAATTTTGCAGATTGTCTCGAACACTTTTTGGACCCATCCTGAACTCAGGTCAAAAATGAGTTACTTCCCTTCGGGTCTCATTCTATCGATGTAAACTGGCCATAGCCGTGGATTGATGATTATCAGAATGTTTTTGGACCGTGGTGCGTTTTTGCGCCAGACCTAACTTTTAAAATCTAAATAATAAATTGACAGCTTGTTACACAAACATTCTTTAATCATAAAAGAATTCTTTTTTCATCAAGACAAGATCAGTACAATTCGAAGTTGTGAAAGTTTGAAAAAAGAAAAGCCCGGAAGCACGGTCACGCAAGGGTCGTAGCTGATGACGGTTTATGCATATCGCCGTTCCTCTCAACAGTCAAAAGCCATCGCTAGAGTTCTTGTGAACCATAGCCGTTTGTTTCGTGCATAAAAACGTGCTATTGTAGATAAGCTCACATCGAGTCGCATTCAAATGACTAACTGACGACTGCATTGTGAAAAAGGGAAACTGGATCCCACGGGTTCACGATGGCTCAGGGGTAAAATAAACCACGCAAAAAAAAATCTTTGAAAATTGTTCGCTCTTTACGGAGGGCACCTAGGATGTTCTCAATCGGTGAGTGTTTAACCCCTTCACTGCCCACCCCGTATGTAATACGTGGTCATTTTTGGTTTGTCGTACGCCCATAACCGTATCTCATACGTGGGATTTGTGTCACCAACATTTCAGGACATTTCTGAAAACTAAATGGGAGGTAACCACTGTCCAAGTACTTGTAGGGGTTCTAAACACAGTTCTTTCCCATAGACCGTTCGGATAAGTTACTAAAGTTGCTACCACGTGTTGAAAACTGTGTTAGCATTCTCGCCATTCACAATGGCGGCCGAAAGTCGGACCTCAACTCGTAGACCTGTTTTCAAGCGATACAGTGTTCTGGAAGCTCTACAAGAAGTGATTTATGGATTACCACACAGAAGAATACTTTTATGGGCTGTAATGTGAGTACATGATGTTTGACACCAGTTTTAGCAGTGTTTTGTGTGGTTTTACGTGCTGCAATGTGTGTCACTGTGTGTGTGTAAGTCCGGAAACTGTAATTTTTGACGAAAATGGTCATTATATCAATTTTTACTATAACAATCACAAACAAAGTCCAATGATCATGTCATCCTATAATAGCCAAGGGTATAAGCAAAACACATGCCAAAGATCTAAGAGATATCTCAATAAATGATCGAGCAGTGAACAGATTTGTGAACCTACCGAAGAAAGCGAAATTTTGCCCTGGCACACAGCAATACCAAAATGCTGTTATACTGTGGCAGTGAAGAGGTTAAATGAAAGGGTGTTTGTACTGTGTGTAAAAGCCTGACCGTATCTGTGATGGTTTACGGGAGGCTTACTGTGCCTTTAATGACCAAATTCATTAATTATGTTTTAAGCCACCAAGCTGAAATGCAATACCGAAGTCCGGGCTTCGTCGAAGATTGCTTGGCCAAAATTTCAATCAATTTGATTGAAAAATGAGGGTGTGACAGTGCCGCCTCAACTTTTACAAAAAGCCGGATATGACGTCATCAAAGACATTTATCGAAAAAAAAACAACGTCCGGGGATATCATACCCAGGAACTCTCATGTCAAATTTCATAAAGATCGGTCCAGTAGTTTACTCTCAATCGCTCTACACACACACACGCACACACACACACACACCACGACCCTCGTCTTGATTCCCCCTCTATGTTAAAACATTTAGTCAAAACTTGACTAAATGTAAAAAGAGAAAAGAAAAGTTTTTTTTAAAAACATCAAAGACCATGTTTAAAAACAAACATTACAGGCACCACTATAGTATAACTCAAATACAAAAACTTGTACTTGTAGCAGGGGATTATTGGCTTGATTGCAAAAATAAAAATAAAATCTGGTCAAGATTTTAACTTATTTATTTATTTATATGGGAGATTTATATAGCGCTTGACGTTCTCTAAGCGCTTTACATATTAATTTCTGCCGTGTGAGATGGAATTTTTTACACAATATATCACGCATTCACATCGGCCAGTAAATCTCAAGCCATTACGGCGAATATTTACTTTTCACGGCCTATTATTCCAAGTCACACGGGTATTTGGTGGACATTTTGTATCTATGCCTATACAATTTTGCCAGGAAAGACCCTTTTGTCAATCGTGGGATCTTTAACGTGCACACCCCAATGTAGTGTACACGAAGGGACCTCGCTTTTTTGTTCGAAAGACTAGCACTTGAACCCACCACCTGGTCTAGGAAAGGGGGAAGAAAATTGCTTACGCCCCGCCCCAGGGTCGAACTCGCAACCTCAGTCTCGCTTCCGAGGCAAGTGCACTTACCACTCGGCCACCCTTTCACTTAAGTGAGTGATATTCTGATAAGATGTGTGATATTCTAATAAGATTTTTAGAGTGAAGATGTGTGACTGTGAGTGCTAAGCTCTGATTTTTAGATGATGTAGTTTGTTTTTTACTGTGTAATTTTGTGTACAGCAAGCCTATTTTTGGTATTTCTGTATGTACTGTATCTATATATATATACGACTAGTGTCTGTGTGTGTGTGTGTCTGTGTGTCTGTGTGTCTGTGTGTCTGTGCGCGATGCGCGGCCAAGGTTCTCGATGGATCTGTTTCAAATTTGGTGATCATATTCAGGTACACCCTGGACACAACCTGGTCGATGAGATATTTCAACACGTGCTCTCAGCGCGCTGCGCGGAACCGATTTTGGTTCCACCTCAGCTATTTTGGTTCCACCTCAGCTTACCCGGGCCCCCATACCGACACACCATAGCCGCTACACCACATCACAACGCCAAAGTTCTCGGTGGTTCTTTTTCAAATTTGGACACCGTATTCAGCTACACCCCGGACACAATATCATCGATGAGATATTTCAACACGTGCTCTCAGCGCGCAGCGCTAAACTCATGTTCGTTTTTGTGTTCATTTCACCATTATAAGTAACTCTTCCTTATCTTCTCCAGTGTTTGGCGTTTATCTCCCTTCCTTCGTGTGGCTTTCCCGTTCAGTTGTAAGTTACTATTTATTTTTAGAATGTCACTGCGCTGTCCAGAACGCTTCCCTTGCACCCGTAAGTTGTTCTTACTGTCAAAGTGAAAAGGTCGAATCAATTTATAGCCACGCGAAAAATACACTCTCACCTATCTCTATATATTTATAGATACAGATATGCATATATATATACGGCTTCTCTGTGTGTGTGTGTGTTTGTGTGTGTGTGTAGGCAAAAACCTATGTATTATAGAGTTCTGTTTGTGATGGGGTCTAGCGGCTTTTGTCTGTCTGCATGTTCTGGCATGTGAGAAGCCACAGCAGATAATATAGGGCTAAGAAATAAGCTCTAAAATTCTCAATCCCGTTTGACAGGACTTCGCCTTTCAAAGGTGATTGTGGTGAACCGCCACGCTGTCTGTCTCTGTCGCGCCGTTCACCCCAAATTCCCGTTTCTGAGAGTGACTATTTTTAGAATGTCACTGCGCTGTCCAGAACGCTTCCCTTGCACCCGTAAGTTGTTCTTACTGTCAAAGTGAAAAGGTCGAATCAATTTATAGCCACGCGAAAAATACACTCTCACCTATCTCTATATATTTATAGATACAGATATGCATATATATATACGGCTTCTCTGTGTGTGTGTGTGTTTGTGTGTGTGTGTAGGCAAAAACCTATGTATTATAGAGTTCTGTTTGTGATGGGGTCTAGCGGCTTTTGTCTGTCTGTATGTTCTGGCATTTGAGAAGCCACAGCAGATAATATAGGGCTAAGAAATAAGCTCTAAAATTCTCAATCCCGTTTGACAGGACTTCGCCTGCAGAGGTGATTGTGATGAACCGCCACGCTGTCTGTCTCTGTCTCGCGATTCACCCCGGCGAAGCCGGGTATTCCTCTAGTATATATATATATATATAAATTTAATAAAGTTGTATTGAATGGTATTGTAAGTTAATTGTTTACCAATACCAGCTTTAGTCATGTATTCAGACCTGGGAACCCCCGTTTTGCACTTGGGGTATTCTCAAACAAAGTTGGTGCGTTTTTCAGAAAAATTGGAACAACCATGATTCAAACATGCTTCACACGCGTACGTCGCACTGTTAATTAAGTTTATCAATACATTTAATTTTAAAACATATGCTTCTTTCAATGTTTACTGTCAAACACTGTAATCATGTGTCAAAATACTGGATCGACTTCAGGATGCGCTTGTGAAGAAAAGTAGTCTAGGAATTTTTCTTGTCGTATTTGTTTTCCACTGCCCGTACTTATCGTATTCTAGACAATCATGCGTACAAAATACGGCAAAATCGTATGGGTTCCCAGGTCTGTGTATTCCTTATCCTGGTTGTGGTAATGTGGTATTTGTCTTTAGCTCCACAGGCCCATTTTACTTAAAAAATAAAATGTTCATGAATGGGACTCACAATTACTGACTATGAGAATTACTTCGCGAGCAAACCAATTAGGATTTGAGCTTCCAAGTTCCCTATGAATGATCAATTTCATCAAGGGAGTCTATTCAACCACTGCCAATGTGTGCTAGCTTGTATTACTTTTTTGTTTAGCTCCTGCAGAATTTAACAGTCCTCTTCTTCTTCTTCATAATTTCTTGGTACAGGGCAACTACCCTCATTTGTGCTGTACGAAAGCAAACCAGAGATTCACCAAGATAAAACTAACGAGATAGTCATGTTCGACAAAGAAATCTTTCTATATATGCCCATTCTCAAAGTAATGAACGAATCAAACCTTGGTCGTTCCCACCACTCTCTACTTTGCTCTTGTTCCAGTGGCAGTTATCTTTCTCAATTTCCTGTTTTAGACGAGTTGTTCCCCTTCTGAATGCAAATCAAGACAGGTTTTTCTTTTTCGTCAATACCCACAAAAAGGAGTGTCTTTGGTCACCCTAAGAACAAATATAACGTTAGCTTAATTTTTTTAGAGATACAATTTAATGAAAATATCGTCGTCAATGTAAACCTCCTCACCCAACGTTTGCTGTATTGAGCTTAGTGATTGGCTATCTTCTGGTAAGACCAATCAAAACTATGAAGAACAGTAGCCGGAAACAGAAATGCACGCCTGCGCATTAAGGCGCATAGTTTCTTACTCTCGGAGATGTCCGCTTCTAAATAGTTCGACAGTTTAAAAAAGTGTTTTATTCATCGTCGATTGATCTCCATTAAAACCCGTTCAAAATGGTAAATTGTTCTTTTTAAAGCTTGCTTCAATTTAATTAATGTTGTTGAATCCAAGCCTTACTCAGACTGTTTTTTCTTTCAGTTCGAATTTCGGTTGTGGAACAAAAATGAAACAATCTTGGTTAAATACTGAATAATGTGTTCTCATCTTTTCAGATGCTCTCACGCACCAAGCCGGCCCTCGGGCCCGGCGCTGGACCGCAAGCCAAAGATCCAAAGAAGAAGAAAGCTCTTCCGAAAGTGGAAGATTTTCTGGATGCGCGTGACTATACTGGTGCTATCACTCTGCTGGAGGTAAAGACTTCAAGCTATTTTGTTTTGTTTGTTTGCTTAACGCCCAGCAGACCACGAAGGGCGGTGCTTGTTTTGACATATAACGTGCGCCACACACAAGACAGAAGTCGCAGCACAGGCTTCATGTCTCACCCAGTCCCATTATTCTGACACCGGACCAACCAGTCCTAGCACTAACCCCATAATGCCAGACGCCAGGCGGAGCAGCCACTAGATTGCCAATTTTAAAGTCTTAGGTATGACCCGGCCGGGGTTCGAACCCACGACCTCCCGATCACGGGGCGGACGCCTTACCACTAGGCCAACCGTGCCGGTCACTTCAAGCTATACCTACTGTTAAATTAACTTAACATATAGCGCCCTGAACAGCAAAGCTGTCCCTAAGTGAAAGAGCAACATTTTTTTAAATAATGTCGGGATTAAGCCCCTTATGAGCCTCGTCGTCAAACTGGATGAATCGCAAAAGTTACTTTTTTTCTCTCAGTAAATGAGTAATATATATATACAGGGATGGCCAATCGTCCGCCCGATCGCAAGGGGCGAGTATAAAATCCGCCGGGCTTGTAAACCACCTGGCCACTCGCCCGGCTGGCCAGTCAAAATTCTGGTCAAACGCACATACTTTTGGTTGTAATATCGAGTTTTTATTCAGATGCAGCAGCTTTGGTATGTACTGGGCCAGCAACATTTCTGGCGGGCTAGTGATTTTCTTGCAGTTACTCGCTAAAATTTTGGGATTTGGCCATCCCTGGATATATATATTTATTTATGTGATGTCACTTCTAGGGACCTGGCAATATGTACCTTGAGTATGCCCATTTTTTTGTTTAAAAAAAGTAAGGCAATTGTTTGCACTATCAAAATATTAACAGCTATTGTGTTTTCAGCGTAGCAATAGGGCCCGATGTTTAGACGAGACAAGTATAATGCCGACGAGTCGAAGACGAGTCGCATTATACTTGTTCGAGTCTAAATATCGGACCCTATTGCTACGATGAAAACACAATAGCGTTTATATAGCTATTCTGACATTAAATTCTGTGTTAAAATCATGTTTTTGTCAGCAACAAGGACCAGAATGGTCCATGTCATTGATTGCAGACGACGGTTCCCTTTCTGCATGAAGCCACGGAAATAACCGAACATTGAAAAACCCACGGACATGTATTACGGAGAAAACTCAAGATAACCGGATGCTTAGCATTACGTCAATATCTTAGGAATCATATGACGTTATGACGTATCATGCTTGCCTACGTAGATTGTATGTTCGAAAGTCTGACTTCTGTTGGGAATTCGCGTGGTGAAGACTGCGGTAAATCTGTAGATGATAAGAGAACAAGGATTGTCTCAGAAGAAACGACGAAATGTTTCAGACCGGTAACTTCATTTCAACATTGCACTACACAATGGACGTTCTATGTGACAGGAGAGTTTGCTGATTTTGTGTTAAACATTGGTGATTGGAGAGATCGTCTGCAAAAATCAGAGATAGGTCGCTTCAGATTGCAGCTTCTGGAAATTTACAAGGTTTGCTGCCAGTTAAAGAACTGGATTTTACACGTAATGTATGTCATGTACAGTAAGCAACAACAAAAACACACACAAAGCAAATTGCATCGTCTGTCGACTAGCCACAGACAAGCCTGGCGAGGTATGCGTGTACTTTATACACGTGGAAGAAACCGGAACCATGCGTCTTTGTTATTGCCGATATCGTTTGGATATCGGCAAAAATGGCCAACTTTCGTAGCGTTATGCTTTGATGATCGGAAAAGGGATGTGTGAGACCATCCAATCCATGGTCCCTTCACTTGGCACTGAGACAACAACTTGAGAATATGCTCTGCTGTAGCTATTTTTAACCATGCGCGCGCGCCAGCGATCACGCCGGCTTGCACAGCGCCGAGAAAAATTCCAGAACCTTCCCTCTTTGTCTTTGTTGGGAAGCTGTCTGTCTGTGAAAATGCGCTCTTTTCACTACAGTGTCAAAGAACAGTGCCTATCCGATATTCTTTCATTTGAACGGATTTCGTCCATCAAACATATTAACATTGCGATCAACAAGTGAATATACACAGAAAAGTGTTGTTTTGTGCTGAAATAACGACTACAATTACAAGTGTCTGTGTGGTTCTGTGTTGTGCTGGTCCGGTGTGTGCTAGGAGGAAGTGAGTTTGTGTGGGCCAATGGACGGTTAATCGCAGACAGCTCTAGGAATGCATGGATACTGAGCTATTCTCGCACAGCGTTCGTCTTTGTGCTGTGGGTAGGCTGTGTGGCACTGTCTAGGGCGGTACGCACGCAGGAGGGGAAGGAGAGTGGGAGGAAGGGAAATGGAAGGGAGAGGGTCGGTGTAAAAATAACACATTCCCTGCTGACTCAACATGCGTTAGTTCTCCACCGTGTATAATTAATCACAGCCCCCGAATCCCCCCACGTGTCCATCAGAATAGCTATATATTGTCATACTGAAAGTGTCTGAGAACCGTTCCATTTTCAACATTATGACATGCCACTCCCATTTGGGTTTAGGGGTACATTCAGGCAGTGTTCTCCTGGGCAAGATTTTGATAGTTATAATGCTTTGAAAGGGGACTGTCAAAAGTTATACATATTAAATTTTACTTCTGCCTCTTAGTTGTTCTTGTTCATTAGTATGTACAGTCATCAAATTGACATCAACAGGTTAATCAACTCTGTACGTGATGTAGTTTCATGTTTATGTTTTTGAAACTCTGTGTCTTATGTGATTTAATTCCTTGTTTGCAGTTTAGCAGGGCCAGTGGCAAGGGGAATGAAGAAACTGACATGTGGATTGCGTTCTGTGCCTTTCATTTGGGAGATTACAAACGAGCTATGGAGGTGCGTTTTTGAGCTGAATTGTATTACTCATATGTTGTTTAAAAATCTAATACTGTTTAACACTTTCGTGACGGGATGCGACTATATTAGTAATAGCGCTGCAACGCCCACGGACGGGAAGCGACTATTTTAGTATTAGACATACAAGGTACACGACTCGTGATTGCTTCCCGGTTTTTGAAGCTTGCAAATAAATTGAGTTGTTTCCCTTGATACACTTGGCGTCCCCTTCTGCCATTTGCAAATCCGCCTGATTTGTGTGCGTTTTTGAGGAAAAAAAATGAATCAAAGGCGAGCCTTGTCTCGGGAGGAGATTCTTCGGATGTTGGACCTAGAGGATCCCGTAGAGCATGATTCGGACGTATCGTTTTCGCCTCACGAAAGCGATACAAGCAGTGAAAGTGAGGAAGAAACAGTCCCGTTGTTGCTAGTACGAGTCGGCAAACTACACGTGGTTGGCGGTGATACTGCTAGACGAACATGTATCTCGGAATCGTGCAGGAGCTATGGGGGCGTGGCAGCACTGATAACAATGGATGGCTGGAGCCTTCAAATCCTTTTGGAATTGTTCATAGGTGTACAGTTGGTACTTTGTTGTGAAAATGTGACTTATATTCAATATGGATTACCTAGACATCATTTGGTGAGTGTTAGATCTACAGTTTTGTTTCATTTGAGTCAGGATGCTGTGAGTGAATGCGTGATTTGCTTGTTTTTTTCTTTGTACTGTCTCCTTATTTCTGTGTACAATGTTAACAATATTTCAGCTAATTCATAGGTTTTACACCTTGTTTGGTTATAACATTATTTATAATACTTTCTGTTAAAAAATAACTTTTAAAAAAAGCAGTAGAAAATAAAACACACACAAAAAAAACGTTAAAAAACACAAATTATCCCCCTTTCACCCCCCTTTCACCCCCCTTTGCTAAAACAAATCGCGTGACAAACTTATAAATAGCACGACTGAACTTGGCAGCCATTTTTGAATTAGTACACACAATTTGGTGGTGATTGGACTTAATTCAAGCTTGCTAGACAGATTTCTTTACAGTTACTGATTTTTGGGAAGTTTCTTGGTGGCAAGCTTGGGCAGGCAGGACGTAAACGCCGTGGCAGTGCTAGTCACAATAGTGTTAAGTCTTATTTTTGTCATTTCTTTCATGGTGCTTATTTGTTGTGTCAGAATTGTTCAACTTTTGTCGCTCAGCAACCAATCAGAGAGAGAGAGAGAGAGAGAGAGAGAGAGAGAGAGAGAGAGAGAGAGAGAGAGAGAGAGAGAGAGAGAGAGAGAGAGAGAGAGAGAGAGAGAGAGAGAGAGAGAGAGAGAGAGAGAGAGAGAGAGAGAGAGAGAGAGAGAGAGAGAGAGAGAGAGAGAGAGAGAGAGAGAGAGAGAGAGAGAGAGAGAGAGAGAGAGAGAGAGAGAGAGAGAGAGAGAGAGAGAGAGAGAGAGAGAGAGAGAGAGAGAGAGAGAGAGAGAGAGAGAGAGAGAGAGAGAGAGAGAGAGAGAGAGAGAGAGAGAGAGAGAGAGAGAGAGAGAGAGAGAGAGAGAGAGAGAGAGAGAGAGAGAGAGAGAGAGAGAGAGAGAGAGAGAGAGAGAGAGAGAGAGAGAGAGAGAGAGAGAGAGAGAGAGAGAGAGAGAGAGAGAAGAGAGAGAGAGAGAGAGAGAGAGAGAGAGAGAGAGAGAGAGAGAGAAAATCTTGTGTAACGTACATTGTGTTGATACAAGTAGTAACTTACCTTTGTTAATTGTGGCTGTTTCAGTTTTGATAATATATCAATTTACCTTTTTAATGGCTCTGTGGCTGTTTCAGTTTTGAACATAAGCTTAGTTTAGTTGTGAGTTTGAGATGATGACGGTATACTTTAGCGTAATAATTTTCTGTTGTTTGCAGGAGTATGAAAGACTGTCAAAAAGAGATGCCTGCAGCCCAGATGTCTTCCTGTTTCTGGCATGCTGCTATTTCTTTCTTGGCATGTATCAGGAGGCTGAGGGTCTGCTGGGCAAATGTAGGTTGACACATCATATATATATATCTTCAACTTCAAGTCATAGAGCAGCAGACAAATGAAGTAACACTAACAGCAAATATGTCCAGTTTTGTTCAATGATAATAATAATGAAGACTTATTAATCACCCCTTCTCGTGTGATGTCGCAGAAATGTACAACAAAACACACACCCACGCACACACAAACATAGAGTTCATAGTTCAAATATACTCAGATAAAGAATTAAAAAAGCTACCGTTTTAAAGGTTAAGAATTACTGGAGATGCTCTTCAAAGGAATAGGTTTTGATGCCACTTAATCCATTCCCTCCCTCCTTACCCTGTTCCCTCAGTGGCTTACCCTAAGACCAACTCTGTTCTTTGTACTGTAATTTATGTGAAAAGAAATCAAGGACAGAGCAGAATTTGCACCAGGTAAAAGATCTTTGCTGCTCCTCAGAAATTGATGTTTGAAACCGTTTCTATGATTTTGTTTCTAACAGTTTGTCTTCTGTTATTATGATATGTTCAGCATGAGTGAAGTGGCACAGTCTTGTTCTCTTGACAGCTCCCAAGGGGCGTCTGCAAAATCGACTGAGCTTCCACCTGTCGCACAAGTTTAGCGATGAACGCAAGCTGATGAGTTTCCACCAGAACTTGCAGGACATCATTGAGGACCAGCTGACCCTGGCCTCCATCCATTATCTCCGCAGCCACTACCAGGAGGCCATCGACATCTACAAAAGAATCCTCTTGGATAACAGGTAGTTTTGCCTGAGGGGTGCATTGATGGCCAAATTTCAAAACTTCAACTTGCCAACCGGGCGAGTAACTTTAAGAACATTACTATTCCGCAAAAAATTTCACTGGCTTGGTACATACCACAGTTACTGCATCTGCCGTGTTTATATGGCTTTGAAACTCGATATTACAATCAAAAGTGTTGCATTGGACCAGAATGTTCACTGACCAGCTGGGCGAGTTGCCGAGCAATTTCTACTAGCCTGGCAGATTTTTTACTCGCCGCTGGCGATCGGGCGGACGATTTGGCCACCCATGGGGGGGTGTTTGCTTGGTTTTGCAACACTGGATAAGTGGCCAAGTGTATCTGTTGTTAACGTTTGAAACGCTTGCATGCAACTACAAGCAAAACCTTTGTCGATGCTTGACTGCAGTAAGTTCATTTTGAAAATGAAAGTGGTGTTGTTGTCTTTTTCTGGATTGCTTCAACAGTTGTGACTAGAGTTAATCATTTCGTCAAATCAAGACCTTGAGCTTGTACAGTCAGATGTTAAAATTGGTAACAGTATCCATGTATCAGGTACCTTGAATTTGATTGACAAGCTCTAAGTAAATTGTGCATATCTCTTTCCAACCAAAACAGCAGCGAGGATCAGCCGTCACTTCTTCCAAGCTGGCTGGTTAGTATGACTAAGTTTATTGCTACATTGTATTCCAGAATGAATAACATGGAAATTCCTTTGCTTCCAGAGACTACCTGGCTCTGAATGTGTATGTTGCCCTTTGCTACTACAAACTGGACTACTATGATGTTTCACAGGTAAGTTGTAGAGCAAAGTGATTCATGAACTTTACAAACAAGGCTTTCTGCTCCTGTTGGTGAAAATTGAATTTCTTAGCTGAGAGTTACAAAAATAGCATGGTGTGACACTTTCAAAGGATTGGCGTTTTACCTGTGTATATCAGTGTGCATGTTCACCTTCCTTTTCATTAGTTCCATTGAATACATAGACATTTTCTGTCAGTACTTGTCAACTTTACTGTGAAGAGAGATTTCCTTTGTTCATATTTTATATTACAGTCAGAGTTTAAAGAAGAAACCTTGAACTGGTTCAGAATTGGTTAACATAGCATTTTTTTTAACACATTATTTTTTCTGGTTTCAGGAAGTCCTGGCAGTCTACCTTCAGCAGTACCCAGACAGTGCTGTTGCTCTCAACCTCAAGGCTTGCAATCATTTCCGACTGTACAATGGAAAAGCTGCAGAGGTAAGCTACACAGAATGACTTGAACCCTGTGCCTTAGCTAAAAGCTGCACAGAAGCCCACAAACACTTTCAGGGATGCATGCATAGAAAGTGAAAGAAATATGAGCATTCGTTGTAGTGCATTAATACATTGTTGCAGTTCTTATTGTGATATCTTCGATCACGGTATTGACAGAAATGAGTAATGAGTTTTGTTTTTAACCTGTGATACCATTACTCCATGATGGTCGGTAGTCCTGCAGAGAGAAAGAGAGAGAGATGTATATATGTATATCTATCTATATATATATACGACTTGTGTCTGTGTGTCTGTGTGTTTGTGTATTTGTGTATTCGCCATGCACGGCCAAAGTTCTCGATGGATCTGCTTCAAATTTGGTGGGCATATTCAGGTAGACCCCGGACACAATCTGGTCGATGAAAATTTTGAACACGTGCTCTCAGCGCGCAGCGCTGAACCGATTTTGGTTTTTATGGTTTTTCTGTACACCCATTCCCAGTAACTCTTCCTTATCTTCTCCAGTGTTTTGCACGTTTATCTCCCTTCCTTCGTGTGGCGTCAATCGCGTACGGTGCGCCACTCACCCGGCAAAACCGGGTACCCGGCGAAGCCGGCGTACGGTGCACCACTCACCCGGCGATGCCGGGTACGAGTATTCGGCTCTACTTCTTCCCGGCGAAGCGGGTAATCATCTAGTATATATATATATTTTTATACTAGAATGAATACCCGCTTCGCCGGGTACCCGGCTTTGCGGGGAAGAAGTAGAGCCGAATGATACCTGGCTTTGCCGGGAAGAAGTAGAGCCGAATACCCGGCTTTGCCGGGTACCCGGCTTTGCCGGGAAGAAGTAGAGGAATACCCGGCTTTGCCGGGATGAAAGCGTTGTGGACAGTGACCTTCTAAAAATAGTAACGGGAATATCCGGCTTCGCCGGGATGAAAGCGTTGTGGACAGTGACCTTCTAAAAATAGTAACGGGAATATGGATTGACGCCACACGAAGGAAGGGAGATAAACGCAAAACACTGGAGAAGATAAGGAAGAGTTACTGGGAATGGATCTGGGAAGATGAACAGAAAAACCAAAATCAGTTCAGCGCTGCGCGCTGAGAGCACGTGTTGAAAATTCTCATCGACCAGGTTGTGTCCGGGGTCTACTTGAATATGCCCACCAAATTTGAAGCAGATCCATCGAGAACTTTGGCCGTGCATCGCGAACACACACACACACACACAGACACAGACACACAGACAGACACAAGTCGTATATATATATATATAGATAGATGTATATACAGAATTCAAGAAACTCTTTTTCCTCTGCACCACTCCACACAATGAAGGCTGGAAAACCTTTTAAACGTAAAACTTAAAAAAGCTTATTTAAACAACACAATAAAAAGTCCAAAACCAAGCCAGAATGTCGCATCTTTTTAAATCCAAATTTTCGACCCGCAGGCCTTCTTCAAGGTGCACAGACCAAGCGTCTATAGTTATAACACAACAATGGAACATCCGATCGTACGTCACATACAGACGTAAAGTTACATTCTTCAAAATGTATAGATATATATATACATATAAAATATAAAAATATATATATGCCTGAGCTCAGAATTGTTCTTCTGTCTTCTTGACAGGCTGAGCTGAAGGCCCTGCAAGAGATGTCATCACAGTCATTCCAGTTTGCTCAAGATCTCATCAAACATAACCTGGTGAGTAGGCCCTTTTTCAGGATACAGTGAAACTCCCTATTAGGAATGCCAAATATGTGAGAAAATCAGGTATTAGAAGAGGGTGGGGTGTTCCACTGTGTAAGTAGAAATAGAGGATTCAAAACTTATGATGAATGTTTCTCATTTTTATGCTGTCAGGGTAATCTCCTAGTTTTTGTGCCTTTAGCAGCGCATGTCGTGAGACTGTTTCACCCACAAACAATCTCAAAATCAGTCCACCCCCCCCTCCGCCATACAGCGAATTCATCTTTCCTTCATATACTTACCTCGAAGCCAAAAACTAATTGTTGAAGTGGTTTCTTTCAGTGTGTTTTCCGAAGTGGAGAGGGTGCATTGCAAGTGTTACCTCCCTTGATTGATGTCCTGCCAGAGGCCCGACTCAACCTTGTCATCTACTACTTAAAGCAAGGTTAGTCTGCTTTGTGTTGCCTGATTGTGTTCAGGGTAAGAGGACACTGTGTGTGTGTGAAGGATTCTCCTGTCAAAAGCACTAACGAAGTCCTGCTTAGAAAATTGCATGAAAATGTTGCTGTGCTGGAACACTTCTTGTTTTTAGAAGGTTATAAGTATAAATGCTTTTTTGAGTCACTTGAGAAAAAGTGACTCTATGTAATCGGTCAGTGTTAGTCTGTCCGGCCGGCCGTCCGTAGACACCACCTTAACGTTGGACTTTTCTCGGAAACTATCAAAGCGATCGGGCTCATATTTTGTTTAGTCGTGACCTCCAATGACCTCTACACTTTAACGATGGTTTCGTTGACCTTTGACCTTTTTCAAGGTCACAGGTCAGCGTCAAAGGAAAAATTAGACATTTTATATCTTTGACAAAGTTCATCGGATGTGATTGAAACTTTGTAGGATTATTCTTTACATCAAAGTATTTACATCTGTAGCCTTTTACGAACGTTATCAGAAAAACAAGGGAGATAACTAGCCTTTTCTGTTCGGCAACACACAACTTAACGTTGGGCTTTTCTCGGAAACTATAAAAGTGACCGGGCTCAAATTTTATGTGAACGTGACTCATTGTGTTGTGAATAGCAATTTCTTCCTGTCCATCTGATGCCTCATATAATATTCAGAACTGCGAAAGTGACTCGATCGAGCGTTTGCTCTCCTTTTTTTTTTTTTTACTGCTCTCGGCTAGTATTGATCTTGGTCAGTTATTTCTTCCTGCTTGTTTGCAAATCTCATGGTATACCAGTTTAAAGTTATGGTTTACAAACACAAGATTGTTCAGATTAGTAGATTTCAAGCATTTTCAAAGCCCCAGAGATCAATCAGCTGCATGTAATCAAAGATACTTGTTAGATGCCAGTTCCAGGGTTGAATATGGTACACGACTAACTCGTAATAGCGATTATGTCTCACAGCATAGGCATAGAAAGACAGCAATGAGTTTTTGGGGACGAAATAACAGGCACAAAACAAGACTGTAAAAACACAATTGCCCTTTTACACATACCCTACACACGCATGCGCGCAGAAAATAGATTCAATGCGTTTCGTGTCTTTTCTGGTTGAATGCATTCAACAAAGTATCAACCAACGTTTCTGAATCTTTCAATGAAAAAAGATAAACTTATTTTGAACCAAACAGCACATACCAACGAAAGCAAAGCACACAAACACACACGCGCACTAACACAGATTGAATGCAAAGCGCGAACGAACACGGAGGATTTTTGTAGGTCAGGTCCTGGGAAAGTCCACCCGAAATGTTCGACAGGGGAACTGGTTGTGTTTATATTGTTTATTTTCTCACAGTGATGTTGATGGTTTTTTACAGTGCCGTTTTGAAAGAATATTTTCCGAATTTGGGGCACACTTTTGACTTTTGGTTTGTTTATCTCGTCAAAGTAACATTCGATCGAGTGTTTCTAAATCAAAACCTTCCAACACAGCTGGTGCAGATTAGACCTGCCTGACTGTCTGCGTGCGTGTTAGAGCTGAAGACGAAGCCTCAATCGCCAAAGCGTCACCTATCTGTAGGTCCTGAGCATCGGATGTACTTTGATACGTGGTGAGATCCGCACGGAACTATCTATGCAACTTTTCCGAGTGACGGGTGTAAGGTTCGATCTTTTCTTTGAAATTTTGTCCTCTGTGTACGTTTCGCCATTTTCGGTTTTCGTTGCAGACGACGATAGTGAAAGTAGTACCTATGGTTTTGTTTTGACCTTTCGTATTCAGGGTTCTTAATTGAAGCTTGGTAAAGGGAGCTTGTCGTGTAAGTGGAAAGTTGACGAAGCTTTTGAAAACAGAAATTGAATGAAGAAGAAGATGTGGCTTTCAGTTATATGCAGGAGAACGGGGTTGGTGTTATTCTTTTTCCGTCAAACACGAAGTACACAGATAAAACGTGCACTATTCAGAATGCACAACAAAATGTAACAACACTTTGATACCCATTTTTCTACGTTCGTGATCACTTGAAATGAATACTGAAAACATAAGTGTTTAAGGTAGTGACTCCCGCAGTGGGGCACTGCGGTTATGAAATTAAAGGCCCCTCCTGTTTTTGGAACCGCAGGAGCTTTCTAGTTTGCTGTTAGGTAGATTTTTGGTTCCTCTTTCCTGTCATGCTCTCTTTTTCTTCATGAATTCTTTTCTTTTTTCTGCCTTCTTGCTCATTCACCTGTATTTTTTCCAAAAATCTCTTCTCTTGCCGCTTGTCTCGCGATTCATGTATAGTTTAATCTGTTAGTGTTCTGATGTAAGTCCAGCAGTAGATAGGTTAAGCCTATTTTAACATACTGGAAACTGGTAATCTTCCAGTAGGTATTAATTTAGTTTTACTAAAGCCTGCTGGGACACAAGTAATGGGTTAGTGCATTTGTAAACAGGAATCGCTTGACAAGTGGCCCCCTTCATCCCCCCCTTCCTCGTCCTGATATGGCTCTGCGTAGTCGGCTGGACGTTAAGCAACAAATAAACAAACAAACAAAGGTAGTGACTGAATGTATGTGAAAGTAAACATGTTCAGAAATAAATGCATGATCAAAATAATTGATTTCGGCATCAAAGCGTGTAACATACAATCTTGCACACGTTTGCTTTAGTAGTGGCAAAGAAGGAATGCGTGTGACATTACTGGTTGAAGTATATTGTGGTGGATGCAGCATCATTCTGTTGTGTGCAGATGATATCCCGGAGGCCTACAACCTGATCAAGGACCTGGAGCCCACCACACCACAGGAGTACATCCTGAAGGGTGTTGTCAACGCTTCTTTGGGCCAGGAGCAGGGATCTGTGAGTGCTGGTTTTCTTACCAATGAAGATCAACAAATAGATGCCTAAATGGCGGGATCAAAACGGTCATACACGTAAAATACCACTGCAAAAAACACAGGTGTATGTGGGGAGTTTCACCCCACGAACATAGAAGAAAGCAAACTGACAAGGGGAGTTTATCAAAAAATCATGGCGGGTTTCTGATGGCCTGTTAGTTTGCGGAGGGAGATCTTATCAGTGAATGATAGAAAGTTTCTGACTGCCTGCACGTCTGTTGTCTTCTGCAGATTAAAACATGGAGCTGTATTTGATCACTTGATGTGCCGTGCCTATTTGGAGAGTGAAAACTCCAACTGTTTGAAAGTTATCCTTATGTTGATGGGATAGTATTCATCCACAACAGAATTGTTAGGTATAGTTTTACCAGAAGTGACGTACAGCTCTAACGACATTACTTTCAGGGGCAATTAATTTTTCTGTCTTATTTAACTGAAGCATGCAACAAAATGATAAAGGGATATAAAGCTGTTCAAGTCGTCTGTTGACTCTTTCATTTGAGATGCTCTTGTTTGTTTCAGTTTAAAAAAAAAGTCATACTAATTTTCTGTTTTCAGCGAGAGCATTTGAAAATTGCCCAGCAGTACTTCCAGTTAGTTGGTGGCTCAGCCAGTGAATGTGGTAAGTTGAACTTTCAAAGTATTTCTTATTCATATTTTTACATTTAGTCAAGTTTTGACTAAATGTTTTAACGTAGAGGGGGGAATCGAGACGAGGGTCGTGGTGTATGTGTGTGTGTCTGTGTGTGTGTGTAGAGCGATTCAGAGAAAACTACTGGACCGATCTTCATGAAACTTGACATGAGAGATCCTGAGTATGGTATCTCCAGACGTTTTTTTCATTTTTTTGATAAATGTCTTTGATGACGTCATATCCGGCTTTTCGTGAAAGTTGAGGCGGCACTGTCACGCTCTCATTTTTCAACCAAATTGGTTGAAATTTTGGTCAAGTAATCTTCGACGAAGCCCGGACTTTGGTATTGCATTTCAGCTTGGAGGCTTAAAAATTAATTAATGAGTTTGCTAATTAAAGTTGTCATTAAAATCGATTTTTTTGCAAACAGATTTAAAATTGATTGCATCGTATTCTTCATCACATTCTGAATCTAAAAATATATACATATGTCATGTTTACTCTTAAAATGTGATCACAATTAACGAAAATAAATTAATTAGTCTTACGATTAAAATTTAAGAAATCGATCCAAAAATGATTTCATCTTATTCTTTATCATTTCCTGATTCCAAAAACATATAGATATGATAGGTTGTATTCAAAACAAGCTCAGAAAGTTAACAATACAGAAAAGCGCGCTTTCCTGCTTAGCACAATACGCCACCGCGCTAATCTGGCGTGTCAATATCACTACGTTTTGCACGTGGAAGGTGAGCGATTTCCTTCAACGCGGGGATTGACAAAGCTGTACTGTCTTGGTGAAAAAATACAGTGCGTTCAGTTTCATTCCGTGTGTTCGACAGCTTGACTAAATGTAGTAATTTCGCCTTACGCGACTTGTTTTGTTCTGAGGAAGAGGAAGGTGTGAAATGTATTAACCTAGACATGTTGCTGTTGTTCCTGTGTCATTTATCTTTGTTCTTGTCTTACAGGAGTAAGGTGACTTTTTTCAAAAGCTTTAAAAAAAATTTAAAAAAATATTATTAATGTGCATGTAATGAATGATGTGTTTGGAGTTTAGATCATGCAAGTCAAAACGATGTGCAACTAATCTTGTTTCTTGTGTGTTTGCAGACACTATCCCTGGGCGACAGTGTATGGCATCCTGTTTCTTCTTGTTGAAACAGTTTGAGGATGTTCTCATCTACCTCAACTCTATCAAGGTCAGTTTGATCTCTCATACATTTGAATATGAGAGAATGACAGTCTCCTCTGTCCCGTGTTTTCTTTCTGGTAAAGTTAAAGTCTTCTTATTCTGCTGTGCATTTTTCCCCTGGTAGAGTGGAAGTGTTGTTTTTGTTGTATGCTGCGACTGAAACCCAAATCCGATTATTTAGATGTACAGAATCTGACACATGTAAAGATGTAAAATCGAAGGAGGTTGAATGGTTTTAAAAGGGTGTCAAGGTTACAGACTCCTTGCAGAATGTCCACACAAGAAAGTCTTCATTTGGAGGCAGTTGCTGACTTTGAAATTGGGTGTTGTTTTGTGTTCGAACAAAATTTACGCAGGCGTGCTGGAACCTCGATCTTCTCCAAACACCATTGATTACATTTACATTTTGTCAGGTTTCTTTTATGTGTATGTATGTATTTTAAAGGGGAACAAATTTAACAAGGCAAGCTGTGGCCTCTTCGTCAAGCCTCAGTGAAGTACATTCGTTATGGTTTTATAAGTGTATGGTCATACAGGCAAACTGTGCAACTGTAGTAAAATAATGTTGTGAATGTTTCAGAGTTACTTCTACAATGATGACAATTTCAACTTCAACTACGCACAAGCAAAGGCTGCTGTGGGCAACTTCAAGGAATCTGAAGAGGTTAGATGCCAGCATTTGTTTGTATATATGTTTGGACATGTGCAGCAAGTACTGATGTTTGACTGCTTGGATATATTTTCAAGAACCCAGTGACTACTTATGCGCTGTTGAAATCATTTTCTGTTGCTGCATGGTGCTAAGTTTGTGTGGCATTGAACAAAGCCAAGAATCAACTCTTGACTACTGCAGAAATAATAATAAGACCAGATAAAAAAAAGTCAAAACATACAAACCAAGAAAATGATCTTCATGGGAGGCAATCAGCTAGTTGCAAATAAATCTTTTGCCTCCCGTGACATGGGAAGTAACTCTGCCAAATTCAAACTTTATCTAGCAAAGTAACCACAGCAAGTTTTTGCCAGGAAGCCAGTAAAAACTGAACAAGATAAGCACAGTAATTAGTATGGCAGGCATTTTCGGGCGTTCTGGGATCTGCATATGGGTACTCGAGCAGGGAATATTCTTGGTGATGACATAAATGTGTATGTAATATGTATATAACAGCAGTCAAAAGGATCAGCTTCAATCATCAGAGACGTACATGTACAAGTATTGCAAAAGATCTCCTCATCCACACAGTCCTTTGTCCTTCTGTCAGTCCCTCTTTTTTCTCTGTGTACAATTATGCACCTGAATGTGTCATGTGTCAGTTATCTACATTGTGTTTTATTGTCATGTCACAGGTGGCACTGCTGATCCAGAGCGACAAACTGAAGAGTGACTACACCTACTTGAGCTGGCTTGCCAGAGCATGTGAGTCTTGATTCTCCAATTTATGCAAGTTTCTTGGCTTTTTAATTTAATGGCGTTCATTTCTTGCCATCATTTATCCCGGATTAATTCAAAAGGAAATTATAAAAGGATCTTCGCTATAGAAAAAAGGTTAATTGATTCTCAGAGGGATCAAAGATACATAGAAACTGTCCTGCTGGCATGTTACATGGAACCAGTACTGCTGTGATTCAGAGCAGATGATGGATAATAGATGTCATGTTTGTTCATATAGGTGTTATTCATATTACAGAGAGAAGATGCTGAATGAACTCAGGAGTAGAAGGCAGAGTTTGATCTATGATAATAGTAGCTTAGCAGTGAGGGATAGCATAAGCTTTAGGAGAAATCCATGGGCCTTGGTAATAGCAGATCCCTATTTGACCTTTCCTGCGAAGATGCAAGTCAAGTTGAACAGAAAGTTGCAGTGGAACCCCCTTTGTAAGTCCTAAAAAAAACCTGAGAAAATCGGGTCTTAAAAAGGAGGGAGTCTTAAAAGGGGGGTCATTGGCTCACGTAAGTGTAGCCTATGCGATGCTAACTTTTGTCTGTCTGTGCGTGCGTGCGTGCGTGCGTGCATGTGTATGTATGTACTAGAGGAATACCTGGACAACCCCCACGACAAATGGGATTTCTGTAAAATTCAGATAAGGGAATTCTGCATACGATTTAGTAAAAATAAACATAAGCAAAACAATGATAATAAATCTATGTTGCAAAAGCAACTTAACGAAACAGATAAGAAATTGTCAATTGATACAAAAAATCAGGATTTGTTAACACAAAGAGAAAATTTAAAGCACAAACTTGAAATATTCAATATTCAAGAAGCAAAGAGTGCACAAGTAAGATCGCGAGAAAGATTTATTGAACAGGGTGAGAAAAACACTCGCTACTTCCTGAATCTTGAAAAGATAAGAGCAAACGTTAAGATAATGGACAAATTAATGGATGATTCCGGGAATATGATTACATCACAAGAAGAAATAATGAAAGAGCAAACAAAATTTTACCACGATGTATTTGGAAAAAATATTGATTTTGACGAAAATAAAGCTGAACGTGAAGTTGATGGATTAAATATTCCACAGTTAACACAAGAACAGAAAGTTGACATGGACCGTGAATTTACTATTGACGAAATTGGCAGAGCATTACAGTTATTGAGGAACGGATCATCGCCAGGTTTGGACGGGCTTACAGCTAGTTTCGTGAAGTTTTTTTGGCCGAGCCTAAAGACGATGGTTTTCAATTCTTTACAAACATCCTTTCAAGTCGGTGAGATGTCGACTACACAAAAAAGAGCAGTTATTTCCTTACTCCACAAAGGAAAAGATTTACCACGGGACAGCCTAATTAATTGGAGACCAATTTCGCTAACAAATACTGACTATAAAATATTTGCAAAGTGTTTAGCAATTCGTCTTGCATCTGTCATTACTGATATTATTTCAGAAGATCAAGTCGGTTTTATTAAAGGGAGACAATCAAGCGATGTTATTCGATTGATTGATGACGTAACAGATTTTATGAATCAGAAAAATGAACCAGGCATTTTACTTGCCCTTGACTTTTCACGTGCTTTTGACTCAATTTCCAAAGATTATATGTATTGGGCATTTAGAAAATTTGGTTTCGGTGATAACTTTTTGAATTCCGTAAAAATGTTAACGAATAATACCACAAGTTGCATCAATTACATGGGATGGATCTCTGAGGAATTCGACGTATTAACCGGAATTCGTCAGGGATGTAATTTTTCACCGATGGCCTTTGTCCTTGGCCTAGAACTTTTAGCCATTAAGATACGCAGTGACCCAAATATAAAAGGCTTAAAATTCCCGTCATTTCATTCAAAAACCAATTTGGAATATATTTTAAAATTGGCAATGTATGCAGACGACGTAACAATGTTCCTTAAAGATAAACACGATCTCCAACAAGTACTGTTAATAGTAAAGCAGTTTTCATGTATTTCAAATTTACATCTGAATGAAAATAAAACAGAGGCAATGTGGCTAGGATCCATGAAGAACAGTCTTGAGCAATACTGTAATATAAGATGGAAAAAACAGTTAAAAATTTTGGGTATAATATTTAGAAACGATATCGGTGCTTCTGACATTGAAGAGAATTGGTCAGTACGGTTTGATAGAATTGAAAGAATTGTTGGAATGTGGTCAAAACGGAATTTAAGCATTAGTGGTAAATTGTGTATAATTAAAACTTTTTTGATATCCCAGTTTGTATATGTTTTGCAGGCACTCTCTGCACCGACAAAAGTGCTTAATAGATTAAATACTATCCTTTTTAAATTTTTGTGGAAACGGAAGTACTCAAATAGTAAAGCTTTTGAAAAGGTGAAACGAACAGTTGTATGTAATAAAATAGAAATAGGCGGTATTAACATGATAAATATGCATGATATGCAGACATCCTTTTTGTTATGCTGGGCAGCCAGGTTACAACAAACAGATTTTGCAAATTGGCAATTGATTCCAAGACATTATTTTGAGGTTCTTGGAAGCCAGCTGTGTTGCTTTAAATCAACTGCCAAACCGAAACAGTTTATTGGTCTGACCAGAGTTAAATCAAAATTTTGGCAACAAGTTTTAAAAATATGGATTGAGAACAGATATTTATTTCCTGTTCAAAAAGAAAGTATTTTTGATCAATGTTTGTGGAATAATGCAGATATTATTTTTAGAAAGAATGTGTTGTGTTTTGATAAATGGATTGAAGCCGGTGTGAATTGTGTACGTGATGTATGGATAGACGAAAATATTGTGTCATTTGAACATATTTGTGCCATTGTCGGATATAGTGCCACAAGGCTGTTTGAGTACAACGCTTTGCACACGGCCCTCTGCGCGCGAGCACTGCGAGACAACACAGTTAAAGAAGACGCGGGTGACGAGCCTCCTGCGACCTGTTTTCAGGGCGTGCTAAATAACCCTTCCCCGAAGAAATTTCGTGCGATATTAACGCAATCCAAAGCCAGTGAACCCTGCTCTGTAAAATTTTGGTCCCACAAATATAACATTTCCATTGACGAAAAGTATTGGGTCCTGGCAAGTGCATGTACAAGCGAAGAAAGATTAAAGTTACTCCAATGGAAAATTTTACATAATATTTATCCAACAAATATTTTATTGCATAAAATGAAGTTAAAAGAAAATAGTTTATGTAGTCTTTGTAATGAAATGGATTATATTGAACACTTCTTTTGGAAATGTAGCAAAATGAAATTGTTTTGGGAAAGTGTTAGAAGATGTATATTTGTTAATACGGGAGAAAATATTATATTAACAGAAAAAGATGTATTGTTTGGTTATTCTCCAGAAGTGCAAACCCCCACAAACAAAATTATTAATCATATTTTGCTCATTTCAAAAATGTGTATCAGTAAGTACAGATATGGTAGGCCTATTGATATAAATGTGATGTTAGGATATGAATTAGCGTTGAGATATTTCAGCATTGTGTAAATATTGAAGGATGAATGTTGATACGTTATTGACGGATGCTTGAATTTTTTTATTAAAAGCCCCACAATGAAAAAAAAAAAAAAAAAAAAAAAAAAAAAAAAAAAAAAAAATAAAATAAAATAAAAAAAACACTGTTAAAACCAAACAAAAAAAAAAAAAAAAAAAAAAAAAAAAAAAAAAAAAGATACATAGAAACTGTCCTGCTGGCATGTTACATGGAACCAGTACTGCTGTGATTCAGAGCAGATGATGGATAATAGATGTCATGTTTGTTCATATAAATGTTATTCATATTACTGAGAGAAGATGCTGAATGAACTCAGGAGTAGAAGGCAGAGTTTAATCTATGATAATAGTAGCTTAGCAGTGAGGGATAGCATAAGCTTTAGGAGAAATCCATGGGCCTTGGTAATAGCAGATCCCTATTTGACCTTTCCTGCGAAGATGCAAGTAAAGTTGAACAGAAAGTTGCAGTGGAACCCCCTTTGTAAGTCCTAAAAAAAACCTGAGAAAATCGGGTCTTAAAAAGGAGGGAGTCTTAAAATAGGGGTCATTGGCTCACGTAAGTGTAGCCTATGCGATGCTAACTTTTGTCTGTCTGTGCGTGCGTGCGTGCGTGCGTGCATGTGTATGTATGTACTAGAGGAATACCTGGCTTCGCCGGGGTGAATCGCGAGACAGAGACAGACAGCGTGGCACACACAAACACACACACACACACAGAGAAGCCGTATATATATGTACTAGAGGAATACCCGGCTTCGCCGGGGTGAATCGCGAGACAGAGACAGACAGCGTGGCGGTTCATCACAATCACCTTTGCAGGCGAAGTCCTGTCAAACGGGATTGAGAATTTTAGAGCTTATTTCTTAGCCCTATATTATCTCACGGTGGAGAACTAACGCATTTTGAGTTAGCAGGGAATGTGTTATTTTTACACCGACCCTCTCCCTTCCATTTCCCTTCCCCCCACTCTCCTTCCCCTCCTGCGTGCGTACCGCCCTAGACAGTGCCACACAGCCTACCCACAGCACAAAGACAAACGCTGTGCGAGAATAGCTCAGTATCCATGCATTCCTAGAGCTGTCTGCGATTAACCGTCCATTGGCCCACACAAACTCACTTCCTCCTAGCACACACCGGACCAGCACAACACAGAACCACACAGACACTTGTAATTGTAGTCGTTATTTCAGCACAAAACAACACTTTTCTGTGTATATTCACTTGTTGATTGCAATGTTAATATGTTTGATGGACGAAATCCGTTCAAATGAAAGAATATCGGATAGGCACTGTTCTTTGACACTGTAGTGAAAAGAGCGCATTTTCACATGCAGCATAGACAGACAGACGGCTTCCCAACAAAGACAAAGAGGGAAGGTTCTGGAATTTTCTCGGCGCTGTGCAAGCCGGCGTGATCGCTGGCGCGCGCGCATGGTTAAAAATAGCTACAGCAGAGCATATTCTCAAGTTGTTGTCTCAGTGCCAAGTGAAGGGACCGTGATCTGTTGTGGCTTCTCAAATGCCAGAACATACAGACAGACAAAAGCCGCTAGACCACATCACAAACAGAACTCTACAATACACAGGTTTTTTCCCACACACACACACAAACACACACACACACACACACAGAGAAACCGTATATGACTAAGTGCCAAAAGGTGCGCACGAAAAGCGGACAAAGGGGCTAAAAAATAAAAGTTGACAAACACGACTGATATTGTGATTTTTGTTAAGACAACAGATGCTGGAACCCAATTACGAAAAGAAAAGATAAATTTACCCAAATGATTTTACAAATAACGATAATTTTGTTCGTTATATCATTCAAAACGGCACTGAGTCATAGCATTAAGGTTATCTCGCACGTTTTTAAAGCTAGGGCTTTGAAACTTGGCACACAACCAAAGTATAATGACCTCCAGGTATGGTGCACATCACATTAAACAACATTGAATTTCAAGGTCACAGCGAGGTTAAATTTCCTTTGCAAACTGGAAAATTGTCGTTGTCACGTCTTACATGTTTTAATACTAGATCAGTTAGACTTTACATACTTCACATACTTTCAGCATTTTTATAAAACCTCATTAAAAGTGACCTGCTTGTTAATCTTTGTCAAAGTTCAAGGTCACAGCGGAGTCACATCTGGTCCAAATGTGGAATATTTTCAATTTATTCAGCGCGTTTATAGCACGAGCTTTGAAAATACACACAGTTCTAGTGTATAATGTTCACACACGATTAAAGTCTGGTTGAAAAAGTCAAGGTCACAGCAGGGTCGCGTTGAGGTCAAACATATACATTTTTTTCAATGAGGTTTTCTCATATGTTTTTGAAGCTAGGGCCTTGAAACTTGGCACACTACGCAAGTTAAATTAAACCTCATCAAATTCCAAGGTCACAGTAAGGTTAAAGATCCTTTAAGGATATTTTCTAAAAAAGGTGACCGCCTGGTTAATGTTTGTCAAATTTCAAGGTCACAGCAGTGCCATCTGGCTTAAACTTTGAAAAATTGTCAATTTCTTCAACTAGTTTTATAGTGTTTGAAGTCATTCACACATGATGAAAGTCTGGTTGATAAAATCAAACGGCAAGGTCGCAGCGGGGTCGCATTGAAGTCAGACACATACAATTGTCATTTTCACGAACGCCTTTTAAGCAACACCTTTGAAACTTCACACATTCCAAAGTTTTGATGTTGTTTGGTTATAATCAAAGTGTGGTCAATTTCCATGATTGAGAGCATTCAGAGGGGTCAAGTTGAGGTCACACAAAAAGTGATAATCTTTATAAGACTCACGTTTGCTGCTATTGCTCACTTGACATTGGTGAAAGTGCTTATTTTATAATTGTTGATCTTGATGTTTTGACCAATTAATATTACCAGGATCAACCATACCAGATTTCAAAGTCCAGAAGTTGTCAAACCTCAAACCTGTTGGAAGTTTCAAAGATTTAAGCATCAACAAATTTCTATTTGATTTGACCTTAAATAAAAGATTTGACCTTAAATCTTAAAACAGATCAACCAGACTTTGGTTTTATATAAATTGAAGTTCAATACAATTTCCTTTTTTTTTACCCAAACCATAACGCCACTTTGACCTTGACATTTGACTAAGGTCGACCAGACTTGGTTCATGTTTGCTGGTGTTGTCCATTTGTAAATGTACTGATATCTGAAATATGACATGACTTATGTTTTGTCGTTCCATGCTACATGCAGTGTCCGAACAATCTCATTTAAACGATGTCAATGCATACATGATACACACTCTGGTTTCACATTAATGATAGTTTGCAATGTGACTTTGTATTTATTGCGAAAAATGTCACACATAAGAACGACAACACACAACAAAATTCCGACTTTATGCCAGCAAGAATAGAATGCTGAACGTATCTAAACAAGTCATATTTACACACACAATAACTCAATTTTTGTCCTTCCATTCTGCATGCAGTGTCCGAACAATTTCATTTAAACGAAGTCAATACATAAATATTACACCCTTTGCTTCCACATTAATTACAATTTGCAATGTGAATTTGTATTTATTAAGCAAACATGTCAAACATTAGAATGACAACACACAACGAAATTCAGACTTTGTGCCAGCAAAAAGAGAATACCCGATTTATCTGATTTATATTTATTAACACATACACACATTAACTTATTTTTTGTCATTCTACTCTACATGAAGTGTCAGAACAATTTCATTTAAACGATGTCAATGCATAAATAGTACACACTCTGGTTTCACATTGATGATAAATTGCAATTTTAACATTGTATTTATTACGCAAACATGTCGAACATAAGAACGACAACACAAAACGAAATTCCGACTTTATGCCAGCAAAAAGAGAATACCCGATGTCTCTAACCATGTCATATTTACACACACACACACACACACACACACACACACACACACACACACACATACACACATTCGCACATGCACATGACAGTCAGAAACACAACGACGTCCACTTAAACACTAACACACACCCTTATAAGCGATTCCCCGTCAATGTTAAAACATTTAGTCAAAACTTAACTGTAAAAAGCAACTTTTGTAAATCTGGTACGACACAGCAAGCTCTGTAGTATTATCTAAATTCAGCCCAGAGCTCTTTGTCATTTACATGTTTTGGTGTAACAGGTTACTGAAACCGGGGGACAAGTGGAACAAAGTGGTTTGGGGTCCAGTGTTCTTCGTTGATGACATCCCGAAGAGATGTCCACATGATGATTAACTTTGAACTGCTCTTGCAGCAAGGTGCTTTGATTATTCGGTGACAATGAAGTCTGTAAATGTCCCATCCCAGAGGTGGAAACACGGATTGGATGGGACGCTTCAAGACATGGGAAGCAGCAAAAAAACTCCCACAAACCAGCGTAGGTGCCATTTTGGCGCATAGCCATAACTTCATCATCAAAGGGGGATGAAGACGCTGGTTCAGCAGAAGTCATGACAGCTACTTTAATGTTTTCTTCACCAGTAACATTGTGAAATTCACGGCGCCAGTTGTTCCCATCAAGAAAGAGCTTTGGGTTCAAAGCCATGGCCATGACAACTCGAACTCTCATCTCCTGATGGTGATCTTGAGTGCCATAAAGTAGTAAACTCAATGCACGAAAAAAGCAGTTCCCATCTCCATACACAGATAGTGGGAAACATCTCCCCTGCAAGTCCGATGGCAGAAGAGTGGCTGCTTGACTGTCAATTCTGCAACCAAGTGCGGGGTTCTCATTGGAAGAATCGGGAATTTTGATATCCTCAGCGTGTTGCTGCCAGAATCTTGCCTTTTCCTGAACCTCCGAAAAGCTAGCGCATGAAGTGAGCTCAGTGCTGAGTTTTCTGAATAATGTTTTGTTGTCTTCATGCTCTTCGAGCCCAGCACATGTGTCTTCCACTCCATCACTTTCTTCTTCCACCACTTGATCGCTTTCTTCTTCCACACTCATGCTTTCAGCTTTCACAATCACACACTCCTCTTCCACACCCAAGTCTGATTCAGACGAGGAAATGATTGCACTTTCCTCCTCAGAGTCAGAATCTGGTATGACATGAGATTCTTCGTCTGACTCGTCCTCTGAACTTGAAGTGACAAGTGTCTCATCACCTTTTTCATGAGGCAGGGTGGGATTCATTTCTAGAAGAAAAGAACCTGGGCCAGGGTTCTTCATCTTCACAATCTTCCACTGATCAACATGGTCAGAGGACAGGCAATCATCGTACTCTCCAGCCATGCAATGCTCACAAAAGCAAGACAACTGTCTTGTTGCAAGCACGCCTGGTGCCATGGCCCGCAGATGGTGTAGTTTGTGTGTCCCTTGAACAGTCAACAAGAATGCAGACTTCATTTTTCTGCTAATCTGGTGTTCCTCAATGAGGAAAAACTTTTGTGATTTGTGCCCACACAGACCGTCAGTGGAAGGAGACTGTGACAATGTCTTGCAACAGTAACGGAACATATCCCGCGCGTTGGTGACCGTCACTCTGCCAGCCACAATGTCCTGGGTAACTGAGCGCTTTACTGCACCACCACACCAATCACTGTCGTTTTTACCGTGACGTGAACCGAAAAAAACTTTTTCAATGGACACGTCACTGTATCCTGGCACTACCGTATGTGACAGATACAGGAAGGGCAGTTTGCTTTTAAACTGCGCAGAGCAGCCATCGCTGACAAGGATAACCTTCTTCAGATCAGGGAGAACTGAAGAAAGGTGTTGCAGAACCTGCTGCACGCATGCCTGTGCAAAATGGGCATCGTGTTTCAAATCATCACTGAGGAAGATTAGTGTGTCACGCCTCAGTTCCTGGCAGTCAGAGCCTGGGCATTTAAAGAAAGCCACAGCTGGGAACAATGTTACCTGACTATAACCCCAGTGGGCGCTTTGTGGTTCATCCTGGAACTTGCACAAGAAATTTGCAGCAAAGTCACAGGTGACAATAGCCCACCCTTCAGGAAGCTTTGCCTTCAAAGACTGCAGCTGCTTTCGCTGCCACTCAGCATTGAAGAGATGCCTGCACAAAGGACCCAGTTCCTGCAACAACTCATGCAAACACGCTTCAACTGTTCCTTCCTTTCGCACTTTCTCCATCCGTGAAGACTTTCCTTTTTTCACCTGCTCCCATTTACTCCAACTCACACGTTTCTTCATGTTTTTGCCCAAATCTTTCACAAGTCTTTCTCTCACACGCTCCGGTCCACATTTGCAACACTTTCGATCCACACACATCAAAGCAGGAAATACTTCAAACAAACACACACTTTCATCTAACAGATCTCTCACACTATCGCACTTCTCTGACAAGAAACGGTTAAGCCGGGTCAGTTTCAGTTTGGGATTCAAACATATTTCGCACAGACACTGCCGAAACTTTAACTTCTTCACAGAAGAAACGTTGGCTGGCTTGTGTCTGTGAAATGTCCTCAATGAAACTGTTGCCTCCGTCTCTGCAGTGTACTTTTTGTGGAGCTCCTTCACAGATTTGGTCAGCTGCCGCTTCTTTGTAGATTTACAAGGATCAGGGCAGGAATTCTTGTGGAAGAAGTCTGTGATGGCCGTTTGAAAACCCTGTCCCCCGCCTCTTGTAGGGACTGTGCTCCCCCAAGGTAAGAGAAAATCTCTTGTTGATCCCGAATTTTTCAATTTCGCCACAGTCTTTGAAAGCCTGGGCTAGTCGCCTCTTGTGCTTTAGCGTGTTTATGTCTCTTTTCTTGCTGAGGCTGCCAACATGATGTCGCAGAGTCTCAACAGGGTCTGGCGTCTTCTCTGGGGTGGAGTAGGACACATTCAGTACTTTTAATGCTCTTCTTGTCTTGGGGTCTGAATACTTGACAACACCTTTAAAAAGATGAGCCAGTTTCGCCCCCTGAGTCTTGAACTTTGCTTTCATTCGACGGACAGCCCTCTTGTAAGCTCCCTGTGTAGGGTATGGGCAGCCAGATTGTTGAAAGGCCGCCTGAGCTTGGACTGCCTTCTCGACTTTGGCAACTTCAGCAGCCATTTTCGCCTCCTTCTTTTTGTAGAAATGGGACATTCTTTTCTCTTTGACACGCCGTTTCTTCTGTGCGGTTATCCCGTCCCTGTAGTTTTGAGATGCCTGACGCCATTCCTCTCGTTTTTTCTCTACCTTCTCCCTTGCTGTCCCCTTGGCCGCAACACTTTGTCGCTCCTGCCTTTTCTTTGCACTGAAAAAGAAACGTGAGTAGGATATTTGAGCTGTGAAACACGTCGTGATTTTAACCTCCCTAAAGATTGAATTGCGATGTGTAGGGACAGGTTAGAAGGTTATCACGGGTTTCGTGTATTGCACGAGGGAATATCCTTGACTTAAACTGATCAGTGTTTACCAGTTGGAAAGATATAGTTATTCTTGACTTGGAAGTAGCACAGCGTTTAACATTCTCAACCGAGCAGGTTGTCAGCGCGTGTGGGTCTTGTTCGGGGAACAAGCACTCTTTCAAGAGACGGGTCTCTTAAGGTAAATGATTTACTATGTTGTATATTATTGAAGCTTGAATACATAGCTGGAATGTAAAGGTTAGTGTATGCAAAGTGCACTAAATTCTAGTGTGAAGTTTAAAGAGAATTCTTGTTGTGATTGTATTACGGTTTTTGTTGGGAAATTCTTTATTCGCACCAAACACCACTTCTTGACACCTACCCAAAGTGGAACTATGGGAAAGCTGGGATCTCACAGCGGAGTGCCATTCACTGCACGAATGCGACTGTCACGTAGTCTTACACTGCCATCACCATTCTATTCAATAATCATCCCCCACACAAAAAATATGATAATCTTGCTGGGTCTAGCAAAGGATTCATATTACACACACACGGGATTCATTTTGTGCAAAGTTGTAAAATACGTAAAGGCACTTACTCATACACCTGCTGTCGCTCTCTTGCAAGTTTTCGGGTATGTTCCAGCTGTTCCACAGTTTGAGGTTTTCGCCGGGTTTTCTGCATCCGGTTTCGGTTCTTCTCCCTCATCTGTTCTTGACACTTGGGGTCCTGTTCCATCTTGTTTCTGTATTTGCGGCATTTTTCCACATTTTTCTTTATTGATGCTTTGGCCATGGTGGTTAAAACATGATGAATCTGAAAATGTTCAAACATCGACTGAATACTCATGTGCGTTGTGTTAGCAAAAGAGAAAACTACTGTAAACTACCTAGTATATACGCCCCCCCCCCCCCACACCCCCCCCCCTATGCAACAATTTTGCCCAAAAGTTTGGGGTGGGCGTTTACTAGGTACTATACCCTTTGCAGTTGCAATTACTTTGCTAGATCAACAAGTTTTTGTTCACTTGGCAAGGAAGTGTTCAAACGATGCATTATTGCACAAAACGTTCCTCTGGCTCTCATTCTCTCACACACGCACGCACTCACGCACGCACGCACTGACGCACGCACGCACGCACGCACACACACACACGCACGCACGCACACGCACACACACACACACACACACACACACACACACACACACACACACACACACACGGAATTCTGCAAGCAAACCACGAAGGAAATCGTGTTGCTTTATTGTCTATCAACAAGTTTATAACTCCAAAAGATAATGATCGAAAATGGGGGGTGGGCGTTTACTAGGTACTGTACCCTGTGCGCATAATTTGACCAAAAATAGGGGGTGGGCGTTTACTCGATATTGGGCGTATACAAGGTATTTTACGGTACAAGCTTACAAACTAAACAATTGTGAAGACAACTGAATAGTTATATGAAAGAATATAAACTTTGATTTCAAAGAATAAAACATTCAAGACAGGGGCATGTTTCTGGTAAACCTGGTAGGTAAGTAGAGATTAAATTGTCGACACAACAGATGAGACTGGCTACCACGGTTTGTTTTCATACACTTTTAAGCAAATTTTAAATTGTGTTCAACCATATACACCAAACTCACCCAAACTCCTGAAACATCCAAGAAAAGGAGAAATGTGTTCAAGCAAGGAAAAACGCCATTTCTTCAAAGGCTGGAATAACTGCAGAGGCAGCCGCGTCATTACACACAATGCAATTACGTCATACATCATACATTTCTATGAGTCACGTTGAATGGAATGGTGGCACGTGCCTCTATTCTAGCTAACAACAAAGCTGAAAAAATGAATATTATCTGTTTGTTTTGTTTGTTTTACCCGTACGAGACCTTTCTGTGACCTTGACATGTGACAAGGATCTACCTTAACTTCTTTAAGTCGGAGTTGAGAGTTGTGTGATGTTTGAAGGCTCTCCCTTTAAAAACAACTGAGATAATGATGCATTTTCGTGTTTTTGATTTGCCCATGTGACCTTGAGATTCGACAAAGGTCAACAAGACTTTAACCGTGTATGGAGGCTATTAAGCCCAAAAATGTGAACTTTCAAGGTTCTTGCTTTGAAAAACTCTGAGAAAAAGGTTATGTTTTTTTTTTTACCCACACGAGACCCTGCTATGACCTTCACATTTCTCAAGGATCAACCTTGAATTCTCCATGTTGAACAATCATTAAGCAAAAGCGTTGTTTGAAGTTTGAAGGTTCTAGCTTCAAAAATCTCTGAAAAAATATGTTTCATCCGTTTTCTGAACCACATGTGACCCAGCCGTGACCTTGAAATCTGACAAGGGTCAACAAGACTTTTACCATGCATGGGGGCGATTAAACCCCAAATGTGTGTGAAGTTTCAAGGTTTCAACTTAAAAAACGTCTGAGAAAAATATACATTTTCCTTTTTGGACAATGTGTTGCACGCAAGACAACACGACAAACGCTCGTGTTATCATTCTTTTACTTTAAGGTCGACTTGCGTGCCCGCTCTTTCGCTAATCTCAATTAAAATTCATCTTAGAAGTTCGGTTTTATTACGCTTTTAATTAAGAAGATTAAACTAAGACAACAAATAGTTAGTTTTACCCATTAAACTCGATAAGGTAGTGACATTTTATGTTGAACGCAAGAAGGTGTCGCACGCAAGATCTGAAAAGATGTTGACGACATAATTTCAACACTTGATAGCGCAATCGTGGTTCGTGATTTCTTCACAAATTTTGAACACAGAATGTGTCACGTGGTTCCGTAAATGAAGTAGATCTTTGTACATGTAAATTTTGTTTTTAAAAGAAAATAACCGTTAATTACCGAACATTTTGTCGCACGCAAGATATGACGAAATTTTCAAATCGTTTTCAAAAATGCTGTTCAAAAGTTCTGCAGTCTTTGCTGGATTACTTGAAAGACAGCAGTTTGATACACCGTTATCGCTTGACGTGTCGACATCAATTCCAGAGTTTTTGAAAAAGAAATTTAGTAAATATCTGCGATTGAAAAATGTATGCCGTGATGACGAATCATCTTGCGTGCGACACCTTAAAATTCGGTTATCGAAAAAAAAAAATTCTCTCGAGATTTAGATTTGACGTTTGGTCTCTAAAGCGATGTTTCAGGCATTCAATCAAACTAAATGCAATTCATTTGTGCTTCTTGTTATTTTTCTGTGGCATATTCAAAACACGAGGTATCACGATGTCCTTTTTCAGATGGCCGGTTTTGGCGTTATTTTTGACTTTAAACAAAGATAACTTCAAAACCGTTCAAGTCAGACACACGAAATTATGTCCACTATCTCTTCGCACATTCATCCACACACACACCAATTTTCAGCAGACACACGTTTTTAGAAACATTTTTATTGTAAAACAAAGTCGTCTTCTGTTCTGTGAGCACCTTTTGGCACTTAGTCATATATATATATATGTATATCTATATCTATAAATATATAGAGATAGGTGAGAGTGTATTTTTCGCGTGGCTATAAATTGATTCGACCTTTTCACTTTGACAGTAAGAACAACTTACGGGTGCAAGGGAAGCGTTGTGGACAGCGCAGTGGACAGCGCAGTGACATTCTAAAAATAGTAATAGTAACTTACAAACGGGAAAGCCACACGAAGGAAGGGAGATAAACGCCAAACACTGGAGAAGATAAGGAAGAGTTACTTATAATGGTGAAATGAACACAAAAACCAAAATCAGTTCAGCGCTGCGCGCTGAGAGCACGTGTTGAAATATCTCATCGATGATATTGTGTCCGGGGTGTAGCTGAATACGGTGTCCAAATTTGAAAAAGATCCAGCGAGAACTTTGGCGTTGTGATGTGGTGTAGCGGCTTTGGTGTGTCGGTATGGGGGCCCGGGTAGCTGAGGTGGAACCAAAATCGGTTCAGCGCTGCGCGCTGAGAGCACGTGTTGAAATATCTCATCGATGAGGTTGTGTCCGGGGTCTCTCTGAATAAGCCCACCAAATTTGAAGCAGATCCATCGAGAACTTTGGCCGTGCATGGCGAATACACAAATACACAAATACACAGATACACAGACACACAGACACACAGACACAAGTCGTATATATATATAGATATCTATATCTATAAATATATAGAGATAGGTGAGTGTATTTTTCGCGTGGCTATAAATTGATTCGACCTTTTCACTTTGACAGTAAGAACAACTTACGGGTGCAAGGGAAGCGTTCTGGACAGCGCAGTGACATTCTAAAAATAGTAACGTAGAAACAGGAATATGGATTGAAGCCACACGAAGGAAGGGAGATAAACGGGGTGAATCGCGAGACAGAGACAGACAGCGTGGCGGTTCACCACAATCACCTTTGAAGGCGAAGTCCTGTCAAACGGGATTGAGAATTTTAGAACTTATTTCTTAGCCCTATATTATCTGTTGTGGCTTCTCAAATGCCAGAACATACAGACAGACAAAAGCCGCTAGACCCCATCACAAACAGAACTCTATAATCCACAGGTGTTGCTTACACACACACACAAACACACACACACACACACAGAGAAGCCGTATATATATATGTATATCTATAAATATATAGAGATAGGTGACAGTGTATTTTTCGCGTGGCTATAAATTGATTCGACCTTTTCACTTTGACAGTAAGAACAACTTACGGGTGCAAGGGAAGCGTTCTGGACAGCGCAGTGACATTCTAAAAATAGTAACGTAGAAACGGGGATATGGATTGAAGCCACACGAAGGAAGGGAGATAAACGCAAAACACTGGAGAAGATAAGGAAGAGTTACTGGGAATGGTGAAATGAACAGAAAAACCAAAAACACGTGTTGAAATATCTCATCGATGATATTGTGTCCGGGGTGTAGCTGAATACGGTGTCCAAATTTGAAAAAGATCCACCGAGAACTTTGGCGTTGTGATGTGGTCTAGCGGCTTTGGTGTGTCGGTATGGGGGCCCGGGTAGCTGAGGTGGAACCAAAATCGGTTCAGCGCTGCGCGCTGAGAGTATGTGTTGAAATATCGACCAGGTTGTGTCCTGTCCCGGGTGTATCTGAATATGCCCACCAAATTTGAAGCAGATCCATCGAGAACTTTGGCCGTGCATCGCGCACACACACACACACACACAGACAGACAGACTGAGACAGACACAAGTCGTATCTATATATATATACGACTTGTGTCTGTGTGTCTGTGTATTTGTGTATTTGTGTATTCGCCATGCACGGCCAAAGTTCTCGATGGATCTGCTTCAAATTTGGTGGGGTTATTCAGAGAGACCCCGGACACAACCTCATCGATGAGATATTTCAACACGTGCTCTCAGCGCGCAGCGCTGAACCGATTTTGGTTCCACCTCAGCTATTTTGGTTCCACCTCAGCTACCCGGGCCCCCATACCGACACACCAAAGCCAAAGTTCTCGGTGGATCTTTTTCAAATTTGGACACCGTATTCAGCTACACCCCGGACACAATATCATCGATGAGATATTTCAACACGTGCTCTCAGCGCGCAGCGCTGAATCGATTTTGGTTTTTGTGTTCATTTCACCATTATAAGTAACTCTTCCTTATCTTCTCATATTCTCCAGGTTTTCAGCGTTTACCTCCCTTCCTTCGTAATGGTGCACTATAGTGTGAGTGGAGCGTCTTCGGATATTCCCGGCGTTCTGTTACTGTTACTATTTTTAGAAGGTCAACGCAGTGTCCAGAACGTAAATTGGACCCGTAAATTATCCTCACTGTAAAAGTGCAAAGGTCGAATCAATTTATAGCCATGCGAAAAATACACTGTCATCTATCTCTCTATAGATACGGCTTCTCTGTGTTTTTGTGTGTGTGTGTGTGTGTGTGTCTCTATGTGAGCAACACCTGTGCATTGTTCAGTTCTGTTTGTGATGTGGTCTGGCGGCTTTTGTGTAAATTTATGTACTGGCCTTCCTTTTAGAAGCCATAACTTGCTCAGTCCTGTTTGAGTGGAGTTCGCCTCCAAAGGTGATTAACACGGTTACATTCGTCGACAAGGATGGGACTCGATATGGTCAGGAATGGCATTATGGCCACTGAATCATTTTCGTGCTGTTCCCATTCCATGAATCTGGGAGGGACCTAAGCTTGGCGGGTCCATTGTTCGGACCCGGCGAAGCCGGCGTACGGCTCTAAGTACTTCTTCCCGGCGAAGCCGGCTACCCGGCGAAGCGGGTATTCATTCTAGTATATATATAGATGTCTGTGGTAGAAACGTTAACATTTGAAGACGTCACAACATTTGAAGACGTCACATTATGACGTAAGAGGGTTAGACGTCACGCGAAGGAATTACTGAAAGTCTCGGTCATTGTTATTTTGAGCGGGCCGAGACTATTTTTTCTTCGAAATCGGCCGTTCAGATCTAGATCAAGTGTATCGCTTTCTTGCACAGTGTCACCTATGCTTACTGTGTGTGTGTGTGTGTGTGTGTGTGTGTGTGACGGAGTGATTGAGTTTGTGTTACTGTATGTCGATTTCTTACGTGAGCCGTGAAGGCTTCGCCTCTTGTTTTACAGAGGTTATGAGCAAAAAGTCTGAGAAAACAAGGTCTTAAAATGAAGTCTAACATTGGGGTTCCACTGCACTTGTAAATTGGTTTTTGACTCACATGCGAAGCAAAAGTGAGTCTATGTACTCACCCGAGTCATCCGTCCGTCCGTCCGTCCGTCCGTCCGTCCGTCCCGGCGTCCGTCCGGAAAACTTTAATGTTGGATATTTCTTGGACACTATTAAGTCTATCAACACCTGATGTGGCCTGATGGTGTATGGTTACAAGATCTCAAAAAACATGTGCGGCAACTTGACCTCACTTCAAGTTCAAGGTCACAGGGGCCGTAATTGTTGTCTTAAAAACGACCATTTTTCACATTTTCGCATTTTTTTCTGAAGTTATCGAGAATGGCAACCTTAGCTATGTATGCTATACAGGGCAATGTAAGCCCTATCTTTGGACACCAGTTTGGTTGACCTTGCTTCAAGGTCAAGGTCGCAAGGGTCCTTTAAAGTTGGATTGTATACATATTTTGAAGTGACCTTGACCCTGAACTATGGAAGATAACTGTTTCAAACTTAAAAATTATGTGGGGCACATGTTATGCTTTCATCATGAGACACATTTGGTCACATATGATCAAGGTCAAGGTCACTTTGACCCTTATGAAATGTGACCAAAATAAGGTAGTGAACCACTAAAAGTGACCATATCTCATGGTAGAAAGAGCCAATAAGCACCATTGTACTTCCTATGTCTTGAATTAACAGCTTTGTGTTGCATGACCTTGACCTTGGGTCACATGTATTTTGGTAGGAAAAATGTGTAAAGCAGTTCTTAGTGTATGATGTCATTGCTAGGTTTAGTTATTTGACCTTGACCCTGAAGGTGAAGGTCATGTAAAGGTCAAGGTCAAGCATGTGAGTCGTATGGGCTTTGCCCTTCTTGTTTTGTGTGCTCAGAGTGACTTGAATCTGGCAATGGAAGACTTGAAAGTCTTGTGTGTTTGTGTGCAGACATCATGAACCGCAAGGCGCGTCTGGCCTGGGAGCTGTACCTCAAGATGGAGACGTCGGGCGAGTCTTTCAGCCTGCTGCAGCTCATTGCCAACGACTGCTACAAGGCAAAGTTGCATTTATCTCTTATTTTCTTTCTTTCTTTCGTTCTTTCTTTCTTTCTTTCTTTCGTTCGTTCGTTCGTTCGTTCGTTCGTTTGTTTGTCATTCGTTCTTTATTTTTTTCTTTTCCCATAGAAGTAAATTCACTCATTGATGGTGATCTTTATACACAGGTCGCCATTTCCGAACATGCACACTTTTTAGGTCTTGTCACTGCCAGTTTTGACACTGGCTTGCTTTGCACTGAATTTGAGTCCGTTTCTACGCAGTGTCTCTTCGACAAGCAAGTCAAGCATTTGCTACGCAGTCAGATTATCGGTAATGTTTACTGGTCCTGTCATTTCACTAAACTGGACCAGCCACTGTTTGTATCCATCTGCACTTTCGTAAATTCCGTTTCGTAACCGTCACTGTGACTTGACGAACTGTCATTTTTTCACCGCGATACACAGTTCATTGCGAAGATCTTCCTCGGTAATTCGTTCCAATTCCACATACTTTTTGAGTCACTTGAGAAAAAGTGACTCTATGTAATCGGTCAGTGTTAGTCTGTCCGGCCGGCCGTCCGGCCGGCCGTCCGGCCGGCCGTCCGTAGACACCACCTTAACGTTGGACTTTTCTCGGAAACTATCAAAGCGATCCGGCTCATATTTTGTTTAGTCGTGACCTCCAATGACCTCTACACTTTAACGATGGTTTCGTTGACCTTTGACCTTTTTCAAGGTCACAGGTCAGCGTCAAAGGAAAAATTAGACATTTTATATCTTTGACAAAGTTCATCGGATGTGATTGAAACTTTGTAGGATTATTCTTTACATCAAAGTATTTACATCTGTAGCCTTTTACGAACGTTATCAGAAAAACAAGGGAGATAACTAGCCTTTTCTGTTCGGCAACACACAACTTAACGTTGGGCTTTTCTCGGAAACTATAAAAGTGACCGGGCTCAAATTTTATGTGAACGTGACTCCCAGTGACCTCTACACTTTGACGTCTGCTTTGGTGACCTTTGACCTTTTTCAAGGTCACAGGTATGTCTTGAAGGAAAAAAATTGAAATATCATATCTCTGAAACTATTCATCGGATTTGATTCAAACTTTATAGGATTATTCTTTACATCAAATTATTTACATCTGTATTGTGTTGTGAATAGCAATTTCTTCCTGTCCATCTGATGCCTCATATAATATTCAGAACTGCGAAAGTGACTCGATCGAGCGTTTGCTCTTCTTGTTGTTGTCAAGAAACAACTCGAAAGAAAGTTTCAAACTCATCATCCTCCATCTTGCTTGTCGAAGCGCTAAAGTACTTTATCGATGCAAAAACAAAAGCAGAAAACTTCGACGAAACCGACTCAAATGCAGCGCAGACGACACGACAAGATAACGGAAGGAAGTGAGCCTCGCTTTGGCTCAAGTGCCGTTAAAAATACCATTATTCTCGTATGCAAATACGAACGAGAAGTTGGTCATACGAACAAGCCTTGTGCTGGCGACGCAAATTGCTGCTGGCTGGCAAAGGGGGGGGGGGGGGGGGGGGGGAGGGGGATGGCTGGGCGACGAAAATCGCCGCTGGCGTGCTAAAGGTTAATTTTTTTTCTTTCTTATTTTTGTTAAATTCCATGACTTTCCATGGCTTGAATTGAAATTCCATGACTTTCCAGGCCTGGAAAATTAAAAATCAAATTCCATGACTTTCCAGGTTTTCCATGACCTGTACGAACCCTGTTAACCATGCTGCCAAGGTGGTCTTTATATTAATTTTTGTTGTTCAAATGTATTTAGAAGGGGCAGTTCCACTATGATGCTATGGTGATCTTTACAGTTATGGTTGAAATATTTGCAGATGGTTCAATTCTACTATGATGCCATGGTGATCTTTACAGTTATTGTTGAAATATTTGCAGATGGTTCAATTCTACTATGATGCTAAGTTGACCTTTACAGCTCAAACATTTGCAGATGGGTCGATTCTACTACACTATCAAGGTGATCTGATGGTGATCTTTACAACTGTTGAACAAATGTTTACAGATGGGTCAGTTCTACTATGCTGCCAAGGCATTTGACGTGCTGGAGAGGCTGGACCCTAACCCTGAATACTGGGAAGGCAAGCGTGGGGCTTGTGTCGGTGTCTTCCAGCTCATCATTGCGGGCCATGAACAGAGGTGAGTGGCTGCTTTTGCTTTCTTTAGAACTCTGACAGCTCTGTTCTAACGACCCCTCTGTGCTCGAGACAGCAGAGGGGGATCACATACAATTTGGTGGTGGCTAATTCCCATGCAAATGTGGTTAGTCTTTTTCACTCTTTGCTGATGCCTGTGACAGTAATTGCATTGCATCTTTTTCTTTTTGTTTCCTCAACAACTTTTGATTTCCCTGATATTAACCTGTAAGAGAACCCTGTGTCTATAGAAAAGATGAAAGGTAGATGAACATCAGTTTAGCCCTTGGGATGGTAGTGATTATGTGGAAATATTGTTAGCTTTGAAATTTAAGTTTGCCTCATTGCAAGTATGCAAATAAAATGTTGGTTGAATGGTAACATTAATACATAAGCCATGCTGAGTGCAAAACTGATTAGGTTATTTTGTTGACAACAGGAAAACCCTTGGGTTGATGGAGGAGATTGGAATTTCAGAGTAATGTTGACCCTTTTTATCGTTTACCTGATTAGAAACTCCTCCTCACACTTTTCTTTTTGACCAGTGAGGCCTTTGTTCAGTTGTAACAAACTTTGGCAGGCAATGATCTCAACAGGGTGTTCTTTTCTAATCTGAAGAGTCTTTCCTACCCTTTTCTGTCAAGCATAATTCTTAACTTTCTAAGTTTGACATATTTGCTGAGAATGTTAAAACCTGTATTAATGGTCTCTGTTTCTTCATGTTTTTTATATCTATTTTTCATTCATCTATACTTATTTTCTTTCTTCTGTCTGTATTTCTGCCTGTCTGACTATCACTCTCCCTCTCTCACGCGTGTGTGCGTGCTCATATACATGTATTAACCTTCCCCTTAAAAATCATCCTTTTACTGTTCCTTCATTCTTTCTTTTGTGAATTATTTAGATTTCCTGTACCTGCAAAATCAGCTGTGGATTTTTGAGTCACTTGAGAAAAAGTGACTCTATGTAATCGGTCAGTGTTAGTCTGTCCGGCCGTCCGGCCGGCCGGCCGGCCGTCTGGCCGGCCGTCCGTAGACACCACCTTAACGTTGGACTTTTCTCGGAAACTATCAAAGCGATCGGGCTCATATTTTGTTTAGTCGTGACCTCCAATGACCTCTACACTTTAACGATGGTTTCGTTGACCTTTGACCTTTTTCAAGGTCACAGGTCAGCGTCAAAGGAAAAATTAGACATTTTATATCTTTGACAAACTTTTCTCGGAAACTATCAAAGCGATCGGGCTCATATTTTGTTTAGTCGTGACCTCCAATGACCTCTACACTTTAACGATGGTTTCGTTGACCTTTGACCTTTTTCAAGGTCACAGGTCAGCGTCAAAGGAAAAATTAGACATTTTATATCTTTGACAAAGTTCATCGGATGTGATTGAAACTTTGTAGGATTATTCTTTACATCAAAGTATTTACATCTGTAGCCTTTTACGAACGTTATCAGAAAAACAAGGGAGATAACTAGCCTTTTCTGTTCGGCAACACACAACTTAACGTTGGGCTTTTCTCGGAAACTATAAAAGTGACCGGGCTCAAATTTTATGTGAACGTGACTCATTGTGTTGTGAATAGCAATTTCTTCCTGTCCATCTGATGCCTCATATAATATTCAGAACTGCGAAAGTGACTCGATCGAGCGTTTGCTCTTCTTGTTATTATTTTCGTCCTACATTATGCGTACACAGGGATGCTTTGCATGAGGTCCTGCAAATGCTGCGAAACACCAGCAACCCGCAAGTCGAGTACATTACTCGAACAATGAAAAAGTGGGCTCGCGACAACAAAGTTGCAGTGTAGAACGCTGACCAGCAGTTTTTGGTAAACAGCAAAGGAGAAGACAGAATGTTGTTGGGATGTGATGGGTGTGGTATAGCACTGGAGTCACTCTTGTCTGGCAAGTGCACTTTGTGTGCTTCTAGCTTTGGTGCATGGCCATTCTTTGTGTCATTGTAGAGACTTTATGTTCAAGTATTGTACAGGTCGTATCCATAGGCTGTGTCATGTCATGGGTTATTGTGGCATGGCAATGCATGATCAGTTTCATGGTGTGTGGATCATCAACGCATGAAATGTGTCACTGTGTTTGTCTTATTTTTTTTAGCAGTTTACTGCCGGATAAATTCTTTTCTGTTACATTATAATTATATGGTTGAAGGAAACGATGGTATAGTATTAGTCGGCAATTTTTCCCACATCTGGTAGGGCTAATATGACACATCCAAGGATAATCACTGTAGATTCATCAGTGATAGAAAAAGGCGCACTAGTAGTTTTATCTATGACTCTTTTTAAAGACTGAACAAGTGTTGAATGTAGAGGAAATAATGGTCTAGTCTTCCTTGCCACAGAAGGTCCCCTGTCATCCTAGGATCATGGAATATATTTCTTTTTCCATATGCAAAGGAACATGAGCACAGTACGTATTTCAACAGTGGCTTGAAACATATTTAGACAAATTTGACATGTGCATTTAGATGAAAGGAAATTTTGTTGGCAAGGTAAAAGTAGGAATAAACTAGCTTACCTGTGTTGCTGTCTTGGACGGTTTTCAGGAAAGAGTCTACTCTAATTATGTCAGAAAACCATATTAGATTGAAATGGTTATATTTACTTACTTACTGCCTGTTATGCCGGTTGGCATGTAGGGTAGCAACAAAGTATAATGGTTATGCATGATGTAAATAATGTTGCAGAAAAAAGGATTTTACTCGTCAGTTTGCTGAACATGAAGAGTCTGTTTTCCGTTTGGAACAAGAGTGAGATTGCCATTGGCAGTTGAAAAATGTTCATTGTTATTGAAGATGCAACTGACAGTTTTGGATGCATGTTGTTGTTGTGTGACAGTAACTGCATACACGTTCGAATTTCGTTTGTCTCTCACTTATGGAAATCACCTTTGAATACTGTGGTGGAAGTTTTGTGCGTGGTATGTTATGAATGCTTTTGGTTTTGTGTTGTTCTACAAGGGCGCATGGTTCTGTGTTCAAGTTTGGGGTAAACCGCTGATATTTTGTTACTTTCAGCATTTTTTGTTGTTGTTGCGGATTTGTGTTACTGCTGTTTGATGCTGCAGTGTTCAGTCCTGACTGAAATTATTTGATTGTTTTTGACTCACCTGAGTAATTGGTGAGTATTAGGATTCATATGGCCGGCCGTAGAAAAAAAACTTAACGTGAGGTTATCTCAGATGTTTTTCAACCAAGACCTCTGAAACTTTGCACACTTATAGGGTTTGATGATCTCAGAAAGTGACCCCAGTTTGGTTCATCCTCGTCAAATTTTGGGGTCATAGCTGGGTCATGTCATAAATACTTAACGTTGAGGTTATTTCAAGTGTTTTTAAAGCTAGCGCTTTGAATCCTTGCACACTTCTAGGGTTTGATAATCTCCCGACTCGATGTAAGTTTGATTGACCCTCGTCAAGTTTTCGGGTCACAGGGGGTCATGTTTGATTCATAATAACCTAACGTTGATGATATTTCAGACGTTTATTAAGCTAGAGCTTTGAAACTTTGAACACTTAAAGGGTTTGATAATCTGCCAACATTACCTCAGTTTGGTTTACCCCCGTCACATTTTGGGGTCACAGTGGGGTCATGTTCGTAAAAACTTTACGTTGATATTTTGTTCATTATTTTTGGAGCAAAAACCTCCAAATTTAACACAATTGTAGGTGTTGATAATCAGCAGACATGACCAAAATTTGGCTTGTTTTCGTCAAATTTCAGAGTTACAGCATACAGATATTTTCTGGAGAAGATTTTCACCCCTGAAATATCCACTGAGCTATCAAGAAAATAAGTCTTGAGGTCATCAAGATATGATTTCATTGTTTGATTTGGTTACAACTTAGTGTCTTGGCTGGGGGGGGGGGGGGGGGGGGGTGGGGCGGGATTGTAGGTAGTGGAATCCTCCTTTTAAGACCTACAAAACCCTGAGAAAATCAGGTCTTAAAATGGGGGTAAACTTACAGAGGTTATGAACAGAATATCTTAGAAAACAGGGTCTTGAAAATGTCTTAAAAGGGAGGGAGTCAGTCAGTCTTCCATGGGGTAAGGTGGTTCAGGGAGGGGCGGGGGTAAGGAAGGACTGAGTCGTGTGTAAGCATTTGGTTTTCTTGTTATCGAATGTTGCTGCTTGTGTCACTGGCAGATTAAAGATACAGCTAAATAGTTCTTTGCATGTGCATGACTCTACAGTTTTTCCATTACTATGAGTCTTTTATGTTTGTACTGCAGATATTTTGCATCTGATTTATCTTATTCATATTGTACTAATTTTATCTTGGAAATATACTGAACACTGATTTTGAACTGCTGGCCTGTCCATTTTCTTTTCTGTTTGCATCGGGGTTGCTAGAATTTGCTGGATACAAGGATTACATTTATCTATTTTTAGTTTCTGCAACACATTTTTTACTCTTTAGTCTCTGCATGGTGCCGGTAGTTGTCTCCCTTACTTTGACACAATTCTTTTCCTTTGATGCAATATTTATATTTCTTGGGAGTGTGTGTATGTGTGATTGTTTGTGAGAGAGAGAGAGTCTTCTATAGACTGTACTTTCTTGTTCCTCTTAGTCCTTTTGGTGATTTTTCTACAAAAAAACTCGCTTAAGAAATAATTTTGGGTCATATTGTGGTTCATGTAGATAGAGATTGATTGTATGATACTGTTCTGAGATGATGTGAAGTTTGTTCAAAACTACCTGCATTTGTAGAACATCTTAATCCTAACCTGTTTCAAAATAAACACCATATGTGTGTTGAAAATATGTGTATTTGTTAAAATAGAATTCAGACACAGACACCCGATTAAATGGCACAGACAGTCAGGCCCAAAAACAAAAAAACAATTAAAATGACCACCAACTACATACATGTAATCAAAATGTTTTGATTTGCTCTTTTCAAAAGGGTTAAATGTGTGATAGAATGATTCTGGTGGAATTAACATTATTTCTTTTGAACATTTAGGTGGGTCTTGCATGATTGTGCTGTATGCCCTAGAGTTTGGTTGAATGGACACAAATCCTAACTTAATTGTTATAAATAAGAACTACCTTTGGGGCTCTAGAATGAATATTTGCTTAAAAATTGAAGGGTCATGGTGTCAGGGTTTTCAGAGGAAGACTGAGTTTGTTCTCACTTTTTTTTCATTTAGTAAATTTGATATGCATGAATGAATTAAGTGAAGTAAATAGAAAGTGTGAAAGCTTGAATTAGATGTCATTATTATGCATGAAAAAGATGTGCCATCAGGACTGTAAGCATTAACAATATGTTGGGAACTGTCATTTGGATAATGTTTAGATCTTAAGTTTGGACTGGAGATTGATTTATTGTGTTATCTTGACATCATAGTAATTTATAGTACGGGGAAACTTCTCTTTTGAGACCTAACAAAATCTGAGAAAAGCAGGTCTCAAAAATGAGGAAGTTTTAAAATGGAGGTAGATTTACACAGGTTATGAACAGAAAATCAGACAAAGCAAGGTCTCAAAAAGGAGGGAGTCTTAAAATGCAGGTAGATTTACAGAGGTTATGAACAGAAAATCAGACAAAGCAAGGTCTCAAAAGAGGGAAGTCTTAAATTGAGGAGTCTTAAAATGCAGGTAGATTTACACAGGTTTTGAGAAGAAAATCTGAAAAAGCAAGGTCTTATAATGGGGGAGTCTTAAATTGAGGGGTCTTAAAAAAAGTAGTTCTACTGCATTGAAGCTTTTCTGAGCTGTTAACATTTTGTGGTGCCCATGTTGTTGCAGAGAGACACTGCGTGACGTGATCAACATGCTGCGCAACACCAGCAACCCGCAGGTGGAGTACATAATCCGCACCATGAAGAAGTGGGCCAAGGACAATCTGGTGCCCGTCCCTTAACTTCCGTCTCCCTCCTAGATCTGATCAGCGTCCTCACTGTCAACATCGTTAGCACCATGAAGAACATCATTGTCATCATCGAGAGGAACTTTGTGCCTGTCCATGAACTCTGTTTTTATGCTTAGCTTTGCCTCATTGGAAAATGGATTTTGTATTATCTTATGGACTCAGCTGGTTATGGGACTGAAACAGGATTACAGGAATGAATTTCAATTGTATAGATTTTTCTGTTTAACTTCTTCGCTGCATGTTCAGTGAGCTGACTCTAATTTTGGGATGTGACTGCGGACAAGTTTTTTTGAAACTTTTTGATAGAGATTAAGATGTTGAGGATACCTTCATTATGATTACTCCTCACACAATTTTACACATGCAACTAGTAGGAATGGGAGTGGTTGAGATGGCTTTCAAGGGGTAGAGATGACAAAATATCAACTGTGATGAAAAGTGTCTTCATGAATGGTCAAAATTTGACATTGACTGAGTAAATCCATGTTCAAAGAGAGTTTCTTTGCTAGTGGTATTCTATGTGGAGGAGGGGAACACATCCTCATGTTTTGGTTTGATTTGTTGTTGAATGTGAAGTAATCCGTCCTTGTCGTTCTGCATTCAGTCTTGGTAATTATGGTGTAGAGCTTCTACCTTTTATTACATGTATGCGCAAGAAAAAGAGAGAGAGTGTGTGTGTGTGTGTGTGTGTGTGTTTGTGTGTGTGTGTGAGTGTGTGTGTGTACATGATGTGTATTTGTGTGAGTTTGCATGCATGTGTAGTGGTACCTAATGTTAGGTGATCTTGAACAGATTGAGATATTTATCAGAGTAGTATGTGCTTCTTTAACGATTTTTATCATGTGCTTAGTCCATAAAATGTGTGAAGTGACATGATTAGTTTGTTTAGTATATGTACAACTGCCATTTTGGCCTATTACATAACGTGAAGAAATATTATCTGTGATATCACCATGACCAGGCAGGCAGATGCATCCGTCCAACAAATGAGGGAACATGTTACTTTTGGGTCAACAAGTTACCGTCCACATTCCATTTTAATGCATATTGTATTTTTTTGTGTTACTTCTGATAAACGGAAAGTTTTGTTGGACATAATGAGTTTTACCATGCTAGTTTGAGTTTACAAAGTGTCACAGTCAAAGCTTGTCTTATAGTGGTTTTTTGACTCACATGCGAAGCAAAAGTGAGTCTATGTACTCACCCGAGTCGTCCGTCCGGACGTCCGGAAAACTTTAACGTTGGATATTTCTTGGACACTATTCAGTCTATCAGTACCAAATTTGGCAAGATGGTGTATGATGACAAGGCCCCAAAAAACATACATAGCATCTTGACCTTGCTTCAAGGTCAAGGTCGCAGGGGCCATAAATGTTGCCTAAAAAACAGCTATTTTTCTTATTTTTCACATTTTCTCTGAAGTTTTTGAGATTGAATACCTCACCTACATATGATATATAGGGCAAAGTAAGCCCCATCTTTTGATACCAGTTTGGTTTACCTTGCTTCAAGGTCAAGGTCACAGGAGCTCTTCAAAGTTGGATTGTATACATATTTTGAAGTGACCTTGACCCTGAACTATGGAAGATAACTGTTTCAAACTTAAAAATTATGTGGGGCACATGTTATGGTTTCATCATGAGACACATTTGGTCACATATGATCAAGGTCAAGGTCACTTTGACCCTTATGAAATGTGACCAAAATAAGGGAGTGAACCACTAAAAGTGACCATATCTCATGGTAGAAAGAGCCAATAAGCACCATTGTACTTCCTATGTCTTGAATTAACAGCTTTGTGTTGCATGACCTTGGATGACCTTGACCTTGGGTCAAGGTCACATGTATTTTGGTAGGAAAAATGTGTAAAGCAGTTCTTAGTGTATGATGTCATTGCTAGGTTTAGTTACCCTAAAGGTCGAGGTCAAGCATGTGAGTCGTATGGGCTTTGCCCTTCTTGTTTTTTTATGGAGTTTGACAAGTGTTTATGTTTTTTGAAAAACATCCATTAAAATGTTCAGGTTTCTTGGTGAAAATGATTGTGTTTTCCAGGTGTTTTAAAAATGAGTAAATTGAAATGTTTGTTTATGAATTTCTTTTTGTAACAAATAAAAGCAATGAAAGGATGGACATTTATTTGGACTGTTTGATTGTAGTAAGTCTGTCTGTCTATCTGTCAGGATCATCATATGCCCATCTGTCAATGTGTCTACATGTTGATATGTCCAACTATTGATACTCTACCAGATAATAATAATATTACTGTTCTGTGTGCTGTGTACGGTAATAGTGACAAGTCCTTGGCTGAAAACACAGCGCTGTTTCATCAGATTCAGAAATTTATATTAGACAGCAAACGTTTTTGTTAATACCATATGTTTAGTCATTTTGTTATTAGAGCATTGAATTGTTCAAAAGTGGATGCAATCTCTCTCTCTCTCTCTCTCTCTCTCTCTCTCTCTCTCTCTCTCTCTCTCTCTCTCTCTCTCTCTCTCTCTCTCTCTCTCTCTCTCTCTCTCTCTCTCTCTCTCTCTCTCTCTCTCTCTCTCTCTCTCTCTCTCTCTCTCTCTCTCTCTCTCTCTCTCTCTCTCTCTCTCTCTCTCTCTCTCTCTCTCTCTCTCTCTCTCTCTCTCTCTCTCTCTCTCTCTCTCTCTCTCTCTCTCTCTCTCTCTCTCTCTCTCTCTCTCTCTCTCTCTCTCTCTCTCTCTCTCTCTCTCTCTCTCTCTGTATCTGAGTGTCCTCTGTGTCTCTATGTGTGTGTCTCTATGTGTGTGTGTGTGCGCGCGCGTTGTGTGTGTGAGATTTCCATACCACTGTTGCTATAGTTATCGTTGTTGTTGTTCTTGTTTTCATTTGTTTAAATATCATGCAATAATTTACAATATTGTCCGCCACATTACTCGTTTGTTTCTAAGAGCACATTTATAAGTTTATCTTGTTGTGCTCCCTTAATTACAACTTTCAATTACGGCTTTGTATTTATGCAACTGAATAAAAAAAACTGTTTAAACCATATGTCCAACTATCAATATGAGGGCATGTCAATGTGTATGCATGTGGTACACAGGGCTACCCAAACTGTGCGTTACTGCACCCAAGTTATGAGGGCATGTCAATGTGTATCATGTGGTTCACAGGGCTACCCAAACTGTGCGTTACTGCACCCAAGTTATGAGGGCATGTCAATGTGTATCATGTGGTTCACAGGGCTACCCAAACTGTGCGTTACTGCACCCAAGTTATGAGGGCATGTCAATGTGTATCATGTGGTTCACAGGGCTACCCAAACTGTGCGTTACTGCACCCAAGTTATGAGGGCATGTCAATGTGTATCATGTGGTTCACAGGGCTACCCAAACTGTGCGTTACTGCACCCAAGTTATGAGGGCATGTCAATGTGTATCATGTGGTTCACAGGGCTACCCAAACTGTGCGTTACTGCACCCAAGTTATGAGGGCATGTCAATGTGTATCATGTGGTTCACAGGGCTACCCAAACTGTGCGTTACTGCACCCAAGTTATGAGGGCATGTCAATGTGTATCATGTGGTTCACAGGGCTACCCAAACTGTGCGTTACTGCACCCAAGTTATGAGGGCATGTCAATGTGTATCATGTGGTTCACAGGGCTACCCAAACTGTGCGTTACTGCACCCAAGTTATGAGGGCATGTCAATGTGTATCATGTGGTTCACAGGGCTACCCAAACTGTGCGTTACTGCACCCAAGTTATGAGGGCATGTCAATGTGTATCATGTGGTTCACAGGGCTACCCAAACTGTGCGTTACTGCACCCAAGTTATGAGGGCATGTCAATGTGTATGCATGTGGTACACAGGGCTACCCAAACTGTGCGTTACTGCACGTCACCCAAGTTGAAAAAACTTAACAGAATTCATGAAAGGGGTCCAGCGTCGCACTTAACCTGAAGAGAGTGGGTCCCCGGGATGCACTGCTTATCAGTTATCATGCAGACTGTCAGAACTGTTTTCAGACAATGTTCTGTCCAATCTGTACCAACATAAAATTACAGACTTATAATAATAATAATAACTGGACATTTTTAAGTGCCTAACCTATGGCTCTAGGCCCTTTACAAAAGAACATATACAAAATAGAACAATTAAATGTACAACCTACATAAAACAATTAATCATATGGACAAAAATAACCACATGTACTGTTCACACAATCTATATATATATACGACTAGTGTCTGTGTGTCTGTGTGTCTGTGTGTCTGTGTGTCTGTGCGCGATGCGCGGCCAAGGTTCTCGATGGATCTGTTTCAAATTTGGTGATCATATTCAGGTACACCCTGGACACAACCTGGTCGATGAGATATTTCAACACGTGCTCTCAGCGCGCAGCGCGGAACCGATTTTGGTTCCACCTCAGCTATTTTGGTTCCACCTCAGCTTACCCGGGCCCCCATACCGACACACCATAGCCGCTACACCACATCACAACGCCAAAGTTCTCGGTGGTTCTTTTTCAAATTTGGACACCGTATTCAGCTACACCCCGGACACAATATCATCGATGAGATATTTCAACACGTGCTCTCAGCGCGCAGCGCTAAACTCATGTTCGTTTTTGTGTTCATTTCACCATTATAAGTAACTCTTCCTTATCTTCTCCAGTGTTTGGCGTTTATCTCCCTTCCTTCGTGTGGCTTTCCCGTTCAGTTGTAAGTTACTATTTATTTTTAGAATGTCACTGCGCTGTCCAGAACGCTTCCCTTGCACCCGTAAGTTGTTCTTACTGTCAAAGTGAAAAGGTCGAATCAATTTATAGCCACGCGAAAAATACACTCTCACCTATCTCTATATATTTATAGATACAGATATGCATATATATATACGGCTTCTCTGTGTGTGTGTGTGTTTGTGTGTGTGTGTAGGCAAAAACCTATGTATTATAGAGTTCTGTTTGTGATGGGGTCTAGCGGCTTTTGTCTGTCTGTATGTTCTGGCATGTGAGAAGCCACAGCAGATAATATAGGGCTAAGAAATAAGCTCTAAAATTCTCAATCCCGTTTGACAGGACTTCGCCTGCAGAGGTGATTGTGATGAACCGCCACGCTGTCTGTCTCTGTCTCGCGATTCACCCCGGCGAAGCCGGGTATTCCTCTAGTATTCTTATATATGCTAATGCAGCTATACACACTATATATACACACATACCCAGCGAACACTTTCAACAATCATACCTACTTTAAGGGAGAGGAGTACGTGCAGAATTGGAATGGAAAAGACATTAGGCCGGGTTGGTGTAATATTGTGTGAAAAAGATCATAATGTCTTTGTGACGTGCTCAGAGAACAAAAGTTGGTATTACATTGACATGAGCGCATCATGCGTTGGCAGGGAATGTGTCTTTGGAAATAAAGACAGTATGAATCTTAAAGTTAGGGGTCACGGTCTGTGTGGAGCAGTAAACGTACGTATTGGATTTAACTGATAGAGTTAGGGTTAAGATTAGATTGAAGGAGCAAGAGGAAATTGGTATTGATATTAGCTGGACAGATATGTACGGGAACATATGAACACATCAGCATATGGGCGCATTGACATAGATATACTCAAAGGAAAAAGTTAGGGACCGCCCTTGAAAAAACCAGCTGACTTCGTCTGTGCCAAAGTCCTTGTTCCTAAGTTTATAAATGGCTGTCAGGCCGTACACACCAGTGGGTGAGCCATGCTGTGTTAGCAGGAAACTTGCTCGGGATCCACGTAGGCCTGGCTAGGGCACGAGACAGAAACTGCCAAACTGCAAAAAGTGGATTATTTTTACGCTGGCGCGTGGGCAAGCCTGAGCGGGAAAGATGAACAATTCGTTATGCACGTGCAGGGGGGATGTGTTGAGAGTGAACTGTTGTCACCAGTTTGGCTTTATAGCCCCGCGATTTTCCGCTAGCCACCATCTTCTCACTATGCCTCCCAGACGAAAGGTGACCACCTTCAACAAAGCCCGGGCCATCGCATAGCTGCAAGACGGCGTAAGCAAGCGAGAAGTGGGCAGACGATTTGGAGAGTCCCATTCTGTCGTGGTCAGGCTGCATCAGAAGTTCCAGGCCACCAACAGCGTTCTGGAGAGGCCCAGGACAGGACGGCCTAAGAAGACAACACAGCGTGAAGATCGCTTCATCAGAAGACAAGCTCTGCAGCAGCGAGGCACCACTGCAAACATCATCATGCAGGGGCCAGCTGAGGGTGGCAACAAACACCAACGTCAGCACGAAAACTATCCGCAAACGCCTGCACGAAGTTGGCCTGCGATCACGTCGTCCAGCTGTACGGCCACTAAGAGATGATATTGTCGCCCCTTTGGTTCTACCCGCTCTACACCAGATTGGTGTGCAGGCTGTGTTCCAGGACGATAACGCTACACCTCACAGAGCGAGGCTGGTCAACAACTTCATCCAGCAGGCTGGTGTCACCAGGATGAACTGGCCGGCCTGCAGCCCTGATTTCAACCCCATCGAGCACGGGCTGCGGGATGAGCTGGACAGGCGAGTGAGGAACAACCACCCACCCCCGAGGAACCTGCAGCAACTGCTTCAGTTCCTGCAAACCGAATGGCAGGCCATTCCTCAGGCCTTCTGCAGGAAGCTGGTAAACTCGATGCGGAACAGGACTGCAGAGGGCATCGTAAAACGCGGCGGACACACCCATTACTGAACTGTTCGGAACTTGCAAATATTGTTTTCGACCCCCATGTTGTTTCAGAGCTTGTTGACACGTAATGCGTGAATGAAATGTCACCATATTTTAAAAAAAGATCGCAGAGATAATGAATTACACATGTTACAAATTTGATTCAATTGTGTTTGGTGGTTTGGAAGCTGTGTTTGTTTGCGTACCTAAGTGGTCCCTAACCTTTTCCTATGAGTATATATCCCTATTTAGCCAGACCAAAGTACACATTGATATAAAGTAAGTAGGATGTCCCAACATTGGGCACATGTACACATGGACACATGGGCACAACCATGCTTATCTCCTGTCTGTTGTTTTGTCCCCCCTCCAGTAAACATCGCAGTTGTCTTTTTACATTTAGTCAAGTTTTGACTAAATGTTTTAACATAGAGGGGGAATCGAGACGAGGGTCATGGTGTGTGTGCGTGTGTCTGTGCGTGTGTGTGTGTAGAGCGATTCAGACCAAACTACTGGACCGATCTTTATGAAATTTTACATGAGAGTTCCTGGGAATGATATCCCCGGAGCTTTTTTTATTTTTTCGATAAATACTTTTGATGACGTCATATCCGGCTTTTTGTAAAAGTTGAGGCGGCACTGTCACACCCTCATTTTTCAATCAAATTGATTGAAATTTTTGTAACGCAATCTTCGACGAAGGCCGGACTTCGGTATTGCATTTCAGCTTGGTGGCTTAAAAATTAATTAATGATTTTGGTCATTAAAAATCTGAAAATTGTAATTAAATTGGTTTTTTTATAAAACGATCCAAATTTACGTTCATCTTATTCTTCATCATTTTCTGATTCCAAAAACATATAAATATGTTATATTTGGATTAAAAACAAGCTCTGAAAATTAAAAATATAAAAATTATGATCAAAGTTAAATTTCCGAAATCGATTTAAAAACAATTTCATCTTATTCCTTGTCGGTTCTTGATTCCAAAAACATATATATATGATATGTTTGGATTAAAAACACGCTCAGAAAGTTAAAACGAAGAGAGGTACAGAAAAGCGTGCTATGCAGCACAGCGAAACCACCACCGCGCTGAACAGGCTCGTCAGTTTCACTCCGTTTTGCACAAGTGCGTTCAGTTTCATTCTGTGAGTTCCACAGCTTGACTAAATGTAGTAATTTTGCCTTACGCGACTTGTTCTTTTCTCCTACCTTCACTTTCAACCCTTTTGACTTTTTTCCCCGTCTTTTTCTTGTTCTGCATATTCATTTTTTTATTTTTATCTCATTCATTTTGTGTAGTCTCTTTTCTGTCCCTTTCCTCTCTCTCTCCTTCCGCCCTCTCTCTCTCTCTCTCTCTCTCTCTCTCTCTCTCAGCCATGATCCTCTCGTGAAGAATCTGATGGGCTGGCTGGTGTCCAAGTGGCAGGGACAGGGATCCACAGGCCCACGACACTGCCACTGGCTTTTGGGTTGCATGTGGTCTGGCATAGACGTTTGGGGGCGGTTAAGCCTTACTTCAGATCACAGAAGCTTGCAATAAAGTACCTGGCTTGGGCCAGCCGATCGATGCACCGTCGAAAATAACCGTCTTCTATTAAGGGGAGAGGGCACATGGCGTGAAAATGAGTGTGTGAACAGTTGTCAGTCAAAGCCGTATCTCTGCTGTTTATCAATGCATCTTGCTGTTTATCAATGCATCTTCATAACATTTTGCACACTAATGTAAATACCTAAGATGAACTTGTATGTAAAGTTTTAGCAAAATATATTTACACATTTTAAATTAAGGACAAAAAATCAAACGTAATACGCATTTTGCACCCTCTCCACATCACACAATTATTGTGCAATACCAATGAAATTTGGTATACGTTTAAAGGACTGATGAATGCCAATAAAGTAAACGGAAAACTTTTATCTGTGATGGGTTGGTTGCTAAACCAAAGTGTGTGTGTATTTTGTGTGTGTAAAATGTTTCACACCAACACATGTTTGAAAGAGTAGCAAAACTGGTTTCATTGCTTTTTCTGATGCATGTCGATTGTCTTAACCCAGACCCAGCTTCATTCAATCAACAATTTGTCCAAATACATGGGGGCAAACGTTGTATCACTTAAAATTGTCAATAATTTGAAACGGCTCAGATTGAATCTATTGTTCTAAAACTGTGTATGCAAGTCTTAGTTTGTTTACACTTTTATTGCACACACTTTGATGAAGATTGGTTGATAAACACCAGACATACGGCTTTGACACAATGTTAACGCCGTGGTACCTGTAATGTGAAGCCCCTCCCGGGCGGATGACAGGCCAACTCTCGACAACAAAGGACATCTTGTAACAAAATGTACCCGATATGACAGGGCACCTTTTAGCTGGTCCCATGGGTGTCCTTTCATCGCAGGTACCACTTTAGAGGACGGTTATTTGGGACAGTGCTTTTATAGACTGGACAAAGTCAGACATGTTGATACAAGCTCCTGTGTTATTGATGTAGTAATTAAGGGCTTAAGGGACCTCTACCGCCATTGCACCAAACCAGTATCACGTGCCTGTGTGACATGGATCCATGTTTCCAGTGCTACCTGGAATGTTGTGGCACGTTACTAGACAATTGCCTTGACTCCCCGAGGAATAGTCAATGCCGTTCTGAAATACCTCCGTCCGCTGGTACCGCGCCTGGAGAAAGAGAAATTTGTCAACTCGGTAAGGTGTTTGTGTGTATGCCTACATGCAGTGATTTTCCAAACCTACTGAACGGATTCTTATGAAAGTTTGTACAATTTCTTAAGGTATTTACCTGTGTCACTTTTGTCATCTATTTGTTAACTTTTTTGATGATGAAATAGCAGCTCTATGAAAACTGTATTTTATATGTTACTTTCTTGAAACTTGGAAACGATTCTCAGTTCGACCATTTTTAAGCTAAGGGATTGAATTTCGACTTCACAGCTTTGAACGTTTTTCGTTAGCATAAATCCCACATTTTCTTTTAAAGAAGTTTTTCTTGAAAGGTTTCTTGAAAAATTGATAAGAAGTCAGCGGCTGTACTAATTATAACTTCATGGAACAAGAAATGATGTTTGAAAAAAATATGCGACACATTTTGTACCAGGCTCAACTAAAATATTTATGCCCATGTCATTTTATTCAATATTGATATGCACTAAAAGAGGCTTAATTTGGCTATCTGGCACGCTTTTTGGATTGAGGACATCTGTCATATGTGAGACGCGACAACCACTCAAATGAAAGTTACCCTCAAAATCGACCAATGTAAAAAATCGTTTAAAAAAAATCAATGTGATGGGGTGGAAGGATGTGGATGATATTGCTTGTTGACTCTTGATGTAGTAGGTGGGTGAATGTAGTCACCTAGTATAAGTAAACCCCGAAGTTCAGGAGTACACTGAACGAACATCACTTGCGCTCGTAATGGACTTTCACTCACATGTAGAGAATGATAGACAAGAGTTCACTGGCACAGACCGATGAATCACTTGATGCAACATGAAACTCCGGAAAACCATGTCTGTCGATTCACATTTCTCTTTAATTTCTATTCCTCTCTTCTCATCACCAACCCAGCCCCCAGCCCGAAGGCCGGTGTGACGTTTTCATCTTTCGCCGTGGTGATATTTCGATTCTCGGCCTCGTTGATCTAGTATAAACTCTACACTGAACAAAAAAACACCCTTCGATAGTACTGATGAGCGACCTTGTGTACCTTACATTCATGGGGCCAAATTTGTCCAACCAAATTTTTTTAATTTAACTTAGAAATTTGATTCATCCTAAAATGTTTCCCTTCTTACTCAAGGGACGTAACCACTCGGTACACGTTTTCGAATAAATCGATTTTGGGGGTGAAATCTATTACATTTCACCACCAATTTTCTTCACATGCAAGAAACTGATATGCTTTTCGTCCATAAATAATTTCACTTTTTAATTTTACCAGGAAACAACATTTCAGTCTTGAGTATATATATCGAGGGGGAAATATGTACACAGGCAAAAGATGAAATCGTGACACCGAGAGGCCACACCAATAGTACAATGCAATCTACATCAGTATGTCTCCATGATAACAAAGTACAAAAACAAGTACGTCCTCGCTCTCCGAGATAGTTCTCAGTTCTCTCTCTCCGAGATAGTTCTCAGTTCTCTCTCAACATCTCAAATGCTATCATGTACATGGGGATGGGTGGCGTCAAAAGCCACCAATCAAGAGTTAGCTAACAAAACTGACATCACTTCTCAAGTTGGTCAGTAAAGACAAGGAAAGGGGGGGGGGGGGGGGGGGGTAAGAGACTAAAACCTCCAAGCCACCTGGCATCTTCTATGATCTACCCTGTCAAAAGAAATGACACCCACTTGACAAAACGCCGAGTCCAACGATACCCAGACAGGCTTGCGGCACTGACATTGCATAACGACCACCTGGGACCCAAGGTACCCCGGCGTCTCTCTCTCTGGGAGGGCGGCTTGACGTCAAAGGAAAACAGACTATGGTCCCTAGTGGACACAGCCGACTGAGCGAGTTTACGACCTCCAGGTGTCTGAGCATATCAAAATTTAACTTAGAACAGATAATGACATTACACAAAACGTAAAGCGATGGGCAAAACTTACACAAGACAGGAATGACATAAAAACATTATAACGAATTAGTAGCCAGTTTAGCACTTGGCTACATCAAAATGCAGGAACTTTTGCACACAGACAGAATAATCTATGCACCTATCCTTTCTCTTTTTTTGCATGGCTTTATCGTAATTTTAGTCAGAATTATCTGTTCGAATTTTATTTGGGCTAATAGCTGAATGTAAAATGCTTAACTTTCTTGTTTACCAAAAGTTGATATTCATACGCTTGCGCGTGCCCTTTTCCCCGTGCGTCAGTGTGTGAGTGGCGCTGTGCTTTGCCATTTTTATCCCCCAGTTTTGTTTTAATGAATGCCCATTGGGTATCAAAATCTATTCATGGGTTTTAAACTTTGATACGTGTATATGCTTGGCTGAGAATTAAGAATGAAAAGGGTACAATCGAATGCAAGGCTGAAAATAACTTGAAGTAGTCGAGTAAACAGACCGTGTGAAAAACACACCGATTTCCTCCTTACAGTGCCCACCTACGGTCCTCCAATACTGATATGACCCCCTTCTGTAACACCAGAAAATTACTCCCACGAAATGTTTACTCCCGAGTAAAGATTTCGTACGAAAATGTTACTCCCCTTACGAAACAATTACTCCCGCCTAACACGAGAAAATTACTCCCAACGACAGATGTACTCCCGAGTAAAAATTTCGTACGAAATTGTTACTCCCCTTCACGAAAAAAATACTCCCCCGTAGCACGAGGAAATTACTCCCCACGACAGGTGTACTCCCAAGTAAAAATGTTGTACGAAAATGTGTTACTGCCCTGATGCTACTCTTACACTGTGCCGAATTGCGCTTGCGAATAGAATTTTCCAATAATTCACAATGATCGGGACATGGTCGCAAGACATTCGTAAATGTTCTTAACCATTCGTCTCTTGTTTTGAACATAGCAACATGTTCCTAATATTCGCAAAGAAGTCATATTCTTAACTTTTTTGCAACGTACTTGTAAGATTTCGCAAGGCATTCGCAACCATTCGTTATGCCTGTCTCACACTGTGCTGAATATCCTTGCAAACATTCGTAATCATCGCAATGTATTCGTCAGGCTCGCAAGGCATTCGCAAACATTCGTTATGCCTGTCTTACTCTGTGCCGAATATCCTTGCAAATATAGATTCGTATGCATTCGCAATGATCAGTAGACATTCGCAAGCACTCGCAACCATTCGTAAGACATTCGCAAGGATTCGTAAGGCTTCGAATGGTCAATATTTTTCCTGTCCATTAGTCTCTTTTTTTGGCCAAATACAACATGTTCATATACACATTTCTTGCGAATGTCTTACGAATAGTTGCGAGTGCTTGCGAATGTGTACCGATCATTGCGAATGTCTTGCGAGCGCTACGAATACCTTTACGATGATTATATATACGAATGGCTTGCGAATACTGAAGAATATGCATTCCTTGCAAATATTTGGAGCAGGTTGCTAATGTTCGCAACAATAGATGAATGGTGGCGAATGGTAAAGAACAATTACGAATGTCTTGCGACCATGTCCCGATCATTACGAATTATTGGTGAATTCTATTCGCAAGGGAAATTCGGCACAGTGTAAGAGCAGTATTACGAACAATGCGAATTGCATAATCGCTTTATTCGTAAAATGTTTGCAAGCACTCGCAACACACTCGCAACGTTCGTAGTACATCCGCAAGACATTCGTATATGGATTTGTATGCATTCGCAATGATCGGTAAGGCTTCGAATTTTTAAATATTTTTTCCTGTCCATTCGTCTCTTTTTTTTTTATACTGAATACAACATGTTCATATTCGCAAGGATATTCGGCACAGTGTAAGACAGGCATAATACATTTTGCAATGCATTATTATTTCCCTTACAATATATTATTCCCCTTGTTACGAAGAACTTTCTTTCTTTATTTGGTGTTAAACGTCGTTTTCAACCGTTCAAGGTTATATCGCGACGGGGAAAGGGGGGGGGGGGGGGGGTGGGTGGGGGTGGGGGGAGTTACGAAGAACTGTTTCCACTCATTTGGCAACAGACTTTTACGTCATACTAGCGCCAACAGTAATAATTAATTTCAACTCGACGGAGGCTGTGACGTACGTGGGAGAGGGAGCACGTGTGTGTGTGTGTGTGCGTGTGTGTATACGTGTGTGCGTGTGTGTGTGTGTGTGTGTGTGTGTGTGTTTGGAACAACTCCCGGAAAAGTACTTGGCAGACTTCAAACTTTTCATACACATTTTTCAGACGGCACTGTCACGACCTCATTTTTTAAACAAATAAGCAAGCAAAGCAAAAAAGAGAAAAAAAAAGAAAGATCTAACAACATGCTGAGAAAGAAAAGGTCAAGCAAATAAACAAACACCCCCCAAAAACTAACAATTGTTAATTTATTCCAAGAATAACATGAGGAGTAACTTATTCTGACAGTAAAATAATCGTGGAGTAAAACTTTCGTACAGGGAGTACTTTTTTCGTACGTCGAACAAAAGGAAAGTACTCCACAAATTTTTTACTGGGAGTAAAAATGTGGGGAGTAAACATTTTGCGGAGGGAGTAACTTTTTGGTTCCTTGGGGAGTTTTTTTTCTCGCACGACAGGTGTACTAGGAGTAAAAATCTCGTGGAGTAAAAATTTCGTATTACACCGGCTCAACCAGGGCTGCAGCTAGGCCAGATCGGCTTCTGAGTCCCCCTTGTCTGTTATAGATCAAACAAGTCCTTCGGAACAAGCCCTGCTCGTTGGCAAATACGCCAAGTGATTGAACTCGAGGAATAATACAAAGGGAATGTCGATCAACGCCAAGCGCCTGTTTGAGAGAGGATTATATGATGCATGCGATATACACGTCTGTCTCTATGACATCCAATCATAAGTTGCGTCAGACGGCACTGATCAGTGCGTCAAAGCTATACGAATAGGCGTGTGCAGGAAAAATTGATTAACTTATTTCAGTTCTACAAGTAAAGAGAGAATATGCAACAAACCGAGTTTTTGCTATCCAAGAAATGTTTAGTGATAAATAAGATTACGCTCCCCAGGAGAAAATTCGGTGGCCGGCTTTCCTATCATTTAGATATTATTTTCTCCATTTTAATCCCAGGTAAGCTGGGGAGGTATCCCACGTAAACTATTGACTTCGACTGAAGTCATGTTCTTGCCGAGATACATAATAAGCAAGCATTCTTTGTTGCCAAATTGAAACTATGACAACTATGACTGCATTTTGAGTGTCGACCAACTCTCCGATTTTTCATCAAACGCTCCCCGGGCCAGGGATGCTGTAGCCTGGTGGAATAGTCCAGATTCCAAGTCTACTGCCAATGCTTGCGTAAGAAGACGACGTCACGATGCTTTGGTGTAAACCTGCATCCTTGTGTCAGTCCATCTCTTCGATAATTACTTTGCTTGTGTGCTTATTTGTTTGTTTGTTTGTTTGTTCAACTTGTTTATCATTTGTTCGAATTTAGTCTCGGATGTAAGGACAGGTCAAAAGGTGAAGTCTTAAACTTCTATCCTTATAAAAAATTAAAAAAAAGAGTTCTCCTCCTCCTCATCTCTCTCTCCTCTTTATCCTACATACGTGAGAGAGACACCCGTGAGATAATAATCGTTCAAATCACACGTGTGTATATCATGTAAATGAGGTCATGTCAAGCAAGTCTGGCAGGGACCTGTTTTTCCACTGCTTATGATGCCAAAGTCACCGAGACAAACGTCATTATAGAAACAAAAATTGCGCTCGCTAATTACCCTCGATGAATCTTTAGAACTAACACGTCACGCCACACTTTCAGAATGACGTTTCTTTGCTTTGACGTAATAGATTGCACGAGGCTTTAGAAGAGATCGAGGTTCCAAAACAAGCGTCTTCAATTTATAGCTGCCTCGTCTGCACAAGGGAAAGGATTTGCCTAAAAATGAATTCAAGAACTGGAGACCCATCTCCCTTACAAACAGCGATTATAAACTGATAGCCAAATGTTTGGCAAAAAGGTTAGGAAGCGTTATTGGTGATATTGTTTAGAAAGATCAAGTCGGTTATATTAAAGGCAGAAAAGTATCTACAATATTAAGGTTAATTGATGATGTAATCGAACAGTCACACGAGTTAAATCAACCTGGCCTGTTGGTCGCAATTGACTGTGTTCAAGCGTACGATAGTATTTCAAAAGAGTTTATTATTAAAGCCTTTCAAAAATTCGGGTTTGGGCCAGAATTTGTTCAATGGGTGACTGTGTTAATGAACGACACGGTTAGCTCAGTGCAGTATTGTGGATGGTTGTCTGATTTTTTTGATGTGAAAGCCGGGATTCGTCAAGGGTGCCCGTTTTCATGTTTGGCCTTTGTACTGGCCATTGAATTGTTGGCATCAAAAATAAGACAGTGTAGACGTATTAAAGGAATTTCGTTATGGAACAATGTTGATATTGCAACTGTTATTAAAATTGCTCTGTATGCAAACGATATCACCCTTTTGATGAGATTGATATGTATTATGCATTTGAAATAATAAATGACTTTTCTAGATTTTCAGGCTTAATGATACATAAGAGAAAGTCTGAGGCGATGTGGTTGGGTAGTAGAAAACATTGTGATGAAACATTTTATAATTTTGTTTGGAAGAAAAAGTTGAAGATTTTGGGTGTATATTTTTGTAATGATAAGAGTGCTTCTTTGGTAGAAGATAACTGGACTGGAAGAATAAGGAATATTAAGCGATTGATTTGTGCATGGGAGAAGCGAAATTTGAGCATTGTAGGGAAAATATGTATTGTGAAAACGTTTTTAATTTCACAATTTGTGTATATTATGCAAGCGTTTGTATTACCTGACTGTGTTTTGAATGAAGTCAATACCTTATTGTTTAGATTTTTGTGGCGAAAAAGAGATTGTAATCGGAAGGCCTTTGAAAAGGTGAAAAGAAGCGTTTTATGTTTTGAAATTGAAAAAGGTGGTTTAAAAATGATCGATATTAGGCAAATGCAAATTTCTTTTTTATTACAATGGGTTTCACAACTGACTACATCAAATGAAAATGATAATTGGAGTTTCACTCCAAAGATTATTTGCGTTTTGGAAAGCATTTTGAATGTTTCTTATCGAATGTAAACAGTGCAAGATTTAAAGGGTTAGACCTAGTGAAATCACACTTTTGGAAAGCAGTATTAAAATATTGGCTGGATAATAACCACTACGATCGTGGGACAGTCGGGCCGACTTTATTATGGAATAATGCATGCATAACGTATAGTGGCAAAGTTTTATTTTTTGAAAGTTGGATACAACGAGGTGTATTGGTATTAACTGATATATGTGATTTGATTGGATATTCGCCAAACCGAATTCTTGAATATAATGTTGTAAAAGCTGCTGTGTCACTATTTTTGAGGAAAAATGTTGTAAATATGACTGATGATGTTTGTATTACCTTACCACTGTTTAACGGCAAAAATGTGTTAAGTGCCAGAGAATATAGGAAAGAGATTATTAATATGAAAACAGATGTACCATGTTCCGGAGGATTTTGGAAGAGAAAGTTTAATGTAGAAATTGATGAACGATCTTGGATAGTTGCCTATCAGTCAACACAAGAGACTAGATTAAGAGTTTTACACTGGAAAATTATGCACAACATTTATCCGACCAACATTCTCCTGTGTAAAATGAAAGTAACGGAAACTAATAAATGTAATTACTGTTGTGATGTAACTGATTTCATTGAACACTTCTTTTTTGAATGCCCGGTTGTATACAAATTCTGGAAGTTTATTGAAGAATTTATTTTTTGTACTTTAGAAATTAAGATTGTTTTGAAAGTTAGTGATGTTTTATTTGGTATGCATTTTGTAATGGTGAAAAAGGCAACTATGTATAAATTGAACCATATTATCTTAATCGGAAAGATGTGCGTTAGTATATATATACAAACAAATTCGTTTTTACCGTTGGAAAGTATTTTTAATAGGCAGTTACAGATAAGAAGCATTTTTGTGTGAGTGTTCGAAGAACAAAACGTTAAAAAGTTAGCTTGTATTCAAAAAAACAACTCGTGTAAATCTGGTACGACACAGCAAGCCATGTAGTATTCTCTATTTCTCTCTCTCTGACTCAGTTTCTCGGCGTGTGTGCAAGGGCCTACACCACCCCCTCGTTAAAACATTTAGTCAAAACTTGACTAAATGTAAAAAAAGAGAGAGAGAGAGATCTAGAGAGAGATGATTAAATGACAGTTTCTGAGAGCGCCCTCAATTCAGGCGCTTCGCTATGTGTGTGTGTGTGTGTGTGTAGAGCGATTCAGATAAAACTGGTGGACCGATCTTCATGAAACTTTACATGAAAGTTCGACGTCATTTTTCCGATAAATGTCTTTGATGACGTCATATCCAGCTTTTTGTAAAAGTTGAGGCGGCACGTACTGTCACACCCTCATTTTCAGTAATGAAATTGATTGAAACTTTTGCCAAGTAATCTTCGACAAAGGCCGAACTTTGGTATTGCATTTCAGCATGAAGGCTTAGAAATTAATCAATGAGTTTGGTCATTACAAATTTGAAAATTGTAATTAATTTATTTTTATTTTTATAAAATGATCCCAAAAGAATTTCATTTGATTCTTCATCATTTTCTAATTTCAAAAACATATATGTATGTTATATTCGGATTAAAATCAAGCTCTGAAAATTAAACATAAAAATTTTGATTAAAATTAAATTTCCGAAATCGATTTAAAAACAATTTCATCTGATTCCTTGTCGGTTCCTGATTCCAAAAACATATAGATATGATATATTTGAATTAAAAACAAGCTCAGAAAGTTAATAAGAACAGAGATACAGAAAAGCGTGCTATCCTGCTCAGCGTAACCACTACCGCGCTATTCTGGCTAGTCAATTTCACTGTCTTTGCCAGTACGAGTATACGGTCTTGGTAAAAAAAAAAATCCAGTACGTTCAGTGTCATTCTGTGAGTACGACAGCTTGACTAAATGCTGTATTTTCGCCTTACGTGACTTTTTTTTTTCCCCCCTGAAGGGCGGGCCCGGGCCCCCTTAGCCCCCCCCCCCCCCTTAAATCCGCCACTGGTGTGTGTGTGTGTGTGTGTGTGTGTGTGTGTGTGTGTGTGTGTGTGTGTGTGTGTCCGAGTGTGTGTCAGTGTATGTGTGTGTGTACCGGCGCCACGTTATGTGTGTGTGTGTGTGTGTCAGTGTGTGTGTATGTGTGTGTGTCAGTGTGTGTGTGTGTGTGTGTGTGTGTCTGTGTATCTGTCTGTTGGGCGCGTGTCCGCAGTGTGTGTGTCCATGCGGGCGTGCGTGTGTGTGTCAGTACGTGCGGACGTGCGTGCATGCGTCGCAGTGCGTGCGATGTTTGTTTAGTTTGTTTTAACTTTTTTTCCCCGTTAGGTATCTAAAGAGACTTTAAGAACTAATGGGGCAAGTTGGTGTTTTTGTTGTGTGGTAATTACCACACTTTAATTTGTCCTTGCTTGTGTGATTTACAATGGATATTTGTCTTACACCAATCGGGCAGAGACCTCATCAATGCTTTTCTGAAGTAATGTTTGAACAGCTATAACAGTTTTACATCTTTAGAGAGAAAAAAATTCAAAAACAGAAGACTGCTAACGTTCCAAAATTCAGTCTCAAAAAACAAGTTATTGAAACGTTTAATCTATGACAATACAAAACATTGTAATCACGGTAATCAATGACAATACAAAACATTGTAATCACGGTAATCAATGGTCTTTAAATTGGACAGACAGACGTGACAAACACTTATGATACAGATAATGAACTTACATAAGAAAATAATCATTATAGTCATTGCCTTGCCATGTTCTTGCAAGCGAAGAAGAATTTTTTCTCAGCCTGGCCAGATTTGAGACAGTGAGCCACACTGACTGTTTCAGGGGGGGGACTTTTCCGCGAATCCGCGGATTTCCGCGGACACAACTTACGAATTCTGCTCGAGTAAATCTATTTTTTCCGCGTCCCATTTCATCACAGTATCTATAACTTGTTGACTGAATGATATGGAGAGAAGGGAAGATGGAACAGAACACTGGAGGCTTGAGAGTTAAATTGTGCTGACTGAAATTGAAAACTCCTGATAACTAATAGTAATTTTGAGTTTCAATGCATTGAATCATACTATTGCCAGTGTTGGATCATGGATACATGGTTTATTACGTAAGTATGCACCATTACAATGTTACAATTGGTGTGTAAAAGTGTGTTTTGTGGTGGGTTTTTTTTTGGGGGGGGGGGGGGGAGTGAGGAGAGTGCCTTTTTTTTTTTAGGCCTGATCCAAATGAGTTGAATTTTAGTCTCAGAATGCACCAAACTGCACAGATTTTCATGTACCATTTAAACAAATGTCGGGGGAGCATGCCCCCGAACCCCCCTAGAGAAAAGGGATTTCCTCTTTTTTCATCACAAGTGAGAGTCCCACCCCTGTACAACAACAACAACAACAACAACACGCACTCGGCACCACCACCACCAACAACAGTAAACTAGTTACTAGACCTATTACTGATCATGTTTGTGGTCACTATACACAACATTGTGACAGAAAAAAAGAAACAAAGGGAACAAAAGTAACACCCGCAAAACACTGAGCAGAAACGAAAATTGTCTCTGTGGGACTTATTTTGCTGCACATCTTTTTTGTCTTCTGTTGTTGTTTTTTATTTGAGGAGGGGGGTCGGAGATGGTGGCCTGGAGGAAATTGATGGTCAGTTTGGACCGGCTATGGCCGGGGACTGGCTCAGTTTCACTCAGTGATAATGCTGAAACACACCATTCTGGTCACTGATGTGGTAAATGCAGCTGTTTTTCCACATAATGAAAAGTCACAAGGCCTAGGGTTATAAGGTTTATGTTACCGTCACAAGGTCACACTGTACTAATATGTGACAGATTCACGTCGTTTCTCTTGTGTGTTGACAGGCTGTGTCATCAAAGTCAAGATCAAGTGCCACATCGAGTGTTGCAGACGACACATCTGCCCCTATCAAATCACGTGCAGTCGCGAGAAGTGACGTGGTGTACGACCAATGGCGGATGAGATACTAGCACATGGCATAACACGAGAGGTCCATCGCCAGAACGCAGTTTTGCGTGTAATGGCGAAGCATCCGGAGCTATGCTTCATATTGCTGTCTGTGTTTGTGACATTTCTCACCAACTATGGCTCAAGGTATAATGTTCAAGATGATCCAAGTGTAATTTCCGAGGTAGACATTTCGCGAGGCGTGGCTGTATTTTGGAAACTTTTGTGCATTGTGATGAAATTGTGTACTGCAAGGGAGGTCACTGCCTATGGTAGAAAAATCAATCACTGAATCAGCAACACGAGTTATATGCTGCCTTTTCTTTCATAAATGACAGACACTTTGTCCCCATCGCCCCAATGTTGGAAACTGCAGCCTGTCTTTGGTGTGTTTTGTTGTTTGCGTGTGTTTGAATAATTCTGTTCAACACCGAAGAGTGTACTTGCTGGCAAGTTTGTACTTTGTTTTGTTAACATTGTTTTGATTTTGGCTTTTCTGCCAACGAGTTTTTCTTACTGATTGATATTTTTCTGCAAAGAAAAAAGCTGTCTACGTGCCTCATATTTGAGTTTTTACACAAGGAGGATCAAAGTCCCTGAACATATATATTACAATACAATACAATTACAATAATCTTTATTCATCTCTAAAAGAGAAATTACAAGCTTGACTGTGTGTCTGTAAAATCAATCAATTAATCAATCAATCAACCATGCATGTAGTAACATTCACATCGCATATTCACATCATATCGTTACACGCAAACATTGTACCCACACACTTACTAAAATAAGCCTACAAATAGAAGCAATGCATTGCCTGTTTAAAAATTATATCACGTTATCACCTTATCACACTTTAGCCACATTATCTTCTCACATTTGTATCCTATAAGTCAATTATAACTAACAACAGAGAAAAACAACTGATAAAAGGATGTAAAGATTATGCCGTTGTCAGAGCGACAGCACCAGCACCTAGCGCCCCACCTGAGAGTTGAAGATGTGAATTGCAGATGGAATGAATGAGTTTCTGTAGCGTGTGGTTCTTGTGTATGGCTGTCTAAATCTTAAGCTTCTGTCTATTTGCCTGCTGTCAAGTTCAGGTCTGAGTGGGTGCGTGTCAAAATCTTCTGTAGCCTGTCAGTCAGTCGTCGTTCCTGCGTTGATGCAAAAGTGTCCTGCTTCCTCCCAACTACCCCACCTGCTTTCTTAATAAACTTCTCTAATCTATCCCTGTCCTGCTTGCTGATGCTGCCACTCCAACACATTGCAACTGGTTGTTCAGTCAGTCACTTTCAGTAATGAGTATTGTTTAGGTTTCTCCTCAGAATCAGATGATCTTTCTTTACAATTTCAATATTTTCGTCAAAAATTGAAAGTAAACCTATTTATCACCTTGAATAAAACCCTTGTCGTTATTATTATTATTATTATTATGGTGAGCTTATATAGCGCGAACCACAATTAACTGTGCTCTCCGCGCTTTACATATTAATTTCTGCCGTGTGAAATGGAATTTTTTTACAGACAGACAGACAAACAAACATTTTTTACACACAATATATAACGCATTCACATCGACCAGCAAACCTCAAGCCTGTTAGGCGAGCATTCACCTTTCGCGGCCTTTATTCCAAGTCACACGGGTATTTGATGGACATTTTTATCTATGCCTATACAATTTTGCCAGGAAAGACCCTTTTGTCAATCGTGGGATCTTTAACGTGCACACCCCAATATAGTGTACACGAAGGGACCTCGGTTTTTCGTCTCATCCGAAAGACTAGCACTTGAACCCACCATCTAGGTTAGGAAAGGGGGGAGAAAATAGCGGCCTGACCCAGGGTCGAACACGCAACCTCTCGATTCCGAGCGCAAGTGCGTTACCACTCGGCCACCCAGTCCCATATGCGGCCATTTCTTCGACTTTAGGCATTGTTGACAGAGGCCTCGGATTAGAGGAATGTGATGTCAAAGTTGGAGCAAAATGTAAACAAACTTTACTTGATCAGTTAATGACTACATATGCTCACTGATTCCCACTTCAAGTTCAAGCAGAATTTTTAAAAATGTAAACAAAATTCTAGGAATTATCAGTGATAGCATTATGATTTTGTAGCGCTTACAACCAGATCTCTTTGAGAACTGTAACAGTTCTATAACTTGTTGTTGTAAATGTAAGGCACATACAGTAGAATGTTAAACCGCTGGCGTAGATCGTCTATCAATTAATATAACACAAACATGATATTTACACTTTTTAAGCATTCTGATCAGATAAATTTGGCATGTATAAGTATAACAATATTACTTTGACTATGCCTACTTCGACAATGTTTTAGAGAACTGCCTTTCTGAAAAATCTGGAAATGTGGACAGTATTTAAAGTTTTATAAATTGTTAATTGGCAGCGACAGAAATGACCTGCAGATGGTTTTGTTTGTGACTAATTTTTGTCCCAAGGGAAGTTATACCAGTCATTGCCTGTTTTCTTGCTTGGTATCACTATCACACTGTTGTGGACTTCATATGGGTGCACTATGCATTTTACTATTTTTAGCTTCAAGAGCAAGCCGTTGGTCATACCAGCAAGGATGCCAGAGCCGCTGTTTCCTGCAGTGTCGTCAGTCCTGGACCTGTACCTGGGTGACCTGCGCCCTCTGGTGGAAATGCTGCACCAAGAAGACCTCATCTTTGTCATGTATTATGCCCCTTGGTGTGCCAAGTCAAATACTGCAGTGTCCCAGTTTTTGAGAGCTGCGCAGTATTTGGATGGACAGGTAAGTTTTGCGCTGCTGTTTGACAAATTGTTTCTGGCTTGGTGATGATATTGATAATTCTGGTCTCTGTTGATGTCTTTTTTAATTGGTGCCAAACTGTGTTTTATGATTGTTTACAATTTAACTGAAGTGTAACTATGGCTTTCTTTAAAAAATAAATCCAAAAACAAAGAGACTGCCAACGTTCCAAAATTCAGAATCAAAAAACAAGAAAGGTAGGTTGTTGGAACGTTTGTTATTGACAAAACAATACATTCACAAATATATCGACCCAACAGTCTTTTAAGTGCACAGACAAACAATAAGGCCTAAAAAGAAAAAGTGTGGTTACGGTAACCCGACCTACCCTATTTTTAGGGGCCAACCCTAGTATAACTTTTTATTACATTTGTCAAAAAAAACCAAAAAACCCCCCAAGAAAACGAGTGCAGAAAACGCAGCGAAAGCGCCCGAGTCGCACACTTGTTTCCCTGTCAAGTAGGTTTAATTTGTACACATTAGAGAAAAAAAATTAAAAAGAAAAAAGTGATTGCCTACCTTCCTACCCAATTTTTTTTGGCTATGTTACCGTAACCACACCTATTTTGGGGGGGGCCTAACGAAAACTTATCTGGCTGATTTTTCCTTCCGCCTGCCACGAAGCCGCAAGCGAATGAATGAATGAATTAATTCCTGCAATGTCGTCAGTCCTGGACCTGTACCTGGGTGACCTGCGCCCTCTGGTGGAAATGCTGCACCAAGAAGACCTCATCTTTGTCATGTATTAGTTGATTAATTCATTCGCTTGTGGCTTCGTGGCAGGCGGAAGGAAAAATCAGCCAGATAAGTTTTCGTTATTGTTTGTCTGTGCACTTAAAAGACTGTTGGGTCGATATATTTGTGAATGTATTGTTTTGTCAATAACAAACGTTCCAACAACCTACCTTTCTTGTTTTTTGATTATGGCTTTCTTTGTTTCTTCTTGGCATTGCAATTTGTAGATTGACTATTGGTAGACCCTGTTAAGGACTTGCATTGGAAATCAAATCCTTACCATAGTTATCTGTGGTCACATGGAAATTATAATGAAAGTCTAGGTTGAAAAGTGTTGTTCAGTTTTATTTAGTCTCACATTGTCATTTGTCTGCATTGAGTTTCAAAATTTGGTGTTTTGAAGCTTCTGTGTGGGACACATGAATGTAGGCTTTAGTGTCGTAATCATTTAGTATTTACTGAATAACGTGTTCAGTGCTTTCTTTTATACTATAGGTAAAATTTGTGGCTGTGAACTGCTGGTACCCAGAGGGAATGTGTCGCAAACAGTACAAGTTTCTCCTCTACCCTGTCTTCTTCGCCTACCACAGAGACAATGATGGTTACAGATACATGGGTAAGTCATGGAATTGTTCTCTTTTTCTTGCTGAGCATGTCAAGTGTTGGTTTACTTTGAACTATGTATGAGATCTATAGTGAGATTAACTAAGGGGAAACTCCAACAACTATAATTTTCTCCCGTGGTTAGATTGTTGTTTGCTTTAGTTTTAACTTTTAAGTCAGTCCAGTGTTTATGTTCATAGTTTTAGTTTTACCATAGACCAAATAGCCTGGACCGCCAACTCGTCACGTGACCCTTCGAGGTTACGACGCTCGACTTTCAGGGGCGCTTAGCGTTCGGTTTGAAAGGCCAGCGATTCGAAGACAGTGAAAAGAAAGCCTGCTCCAGTTATTTGTGACAATGGGAGGTGACAATGAACTGGATTTTCCAAAACTCCAAACTAAACTTAACAAAACTCATCGAAAAACATGTTCCATATGCACTTTAGCTGAGTTTATTTTAGCATTTTCAGAACTTACCTTGGCAACTTCGTCCATGTTTACAATCGACACCGGATATGACATCCCCCTGATTTCTGAAAGGCCATGTAAGCGTAGGTTCCTAAATGCGAGAGGCCGCTACCTCGTAATAGAGAGAAAGAGCGGAGAGAGAGCTAGTTGGCGGTCCAGGATAAATGGTCTATGGTTTTACCGAAGATAGTCTGCCCGCGGATGTAGCACCAAGTAAATGGTGGGCACTTGCTGTATTTGGAGGGCGACCATGTTTTTCAGGTGGCTTGGCTGAGGAATGTGAACTCATATAAAGTTGATATAAGACCTGAGAATTGTGTTTCCCTCTCTCTTATTTTACTCTGGGTTTTGTTAACAATTAATTTTGAGGTACAAGAACCTGAAGGTTTGTATGGTCCTCTTTTAAATGTTAAAACACCTCATTCAAGTTTGTTTGTGACTTTTATTTTGCTTGGATGGATGTTATGAAATGAGTTAAAACAGATAAAGTTGACTGACACTGCAAGTACTTTACAAACTGTAACAGTTTTAAAATAAAATGTTGATCGATTTGAGTATTTTGCCAGCTTCACAGGGACGGGTTGATGTGAAATTTCTCGTCACAACAGATCTATCGGTTGGTGTAGACTATTTCGTGTTATACATGTGTGCAGGCATAGAGAGGGCGGAGTTTATGGTGAAATTCCTGGAGGACTTGGTGTATCCCCTCACTTTGTTGACCAGTGCCGACCAGGTGAAAGATTTCCTCACAGAGCACGATGTAAGTATCTTCATTTTGTGTTACATGTGTTTATGAATATGACTTGTGAGGTACATGATTGTTTTGAATGGGGCATGCATTATTGATTGTTTCAGATTATGCTTGTAGATGTCTGTGTTAGTTTGTGTTTTCATGCATGATGTGTTTGATTTTTGTGTTGCAGACAGTAGTAGTGGGACACTTTGATTTCAACGATTCTCCGCATCCTCCAGGTTTTAAGCAGTTCTACTATGCTTCAATGAGAGTGGTGGAGCATGGTGAGTTTGAACTTGATTTTGTAGATTTGTAGAATTTCTTTGCTCAGAGTTTAAGTTCCATGATTGGCTGCCTTCCTTCACAAAAAGGAATTATTTGTAGGGCTGCTTTGGTATGTCAAATAGAAGCAGGAGTTGTTTGTGTGACATTGTTTTGAAAGCTTCTGAAGCGACAAAAATCTCTCAAAGCTAACAATTTAATGCAAGTCTTTATTCATTTTTTAATTTTTTTATCAGAGAATGTAGATGTCACTTAACTCATTGTCTCCCAGGTACAGATATATCCGTACCCACTCATATGGCTCCATCTGACCAGGTACGGATATATCCGCTCAGACTGTTAGCTTCAGTCGCTTCCTGTAACGTCGAACTAACGCCTGCATTCCAGCGTGTTGATACACAGTTACTACAATTCTGAGTGACCTGCTGCAGCACAGCTGGTCTCGGCTAAAAAAAACTTGGTCAACATAGGTGGGGTAGAAAGTGTTACACTAGGTTAAAGTTGCACTTTCAATCAGAATAGCCTGTATTTAAAAAAAAAAGTCTTTCTTATTCCCTGCATTTGTTTAATTGCTCTTTGAAATTGTTTTTCAGATCCTTTCCAGCCTGTGAAGTTTGGTGTGGTGACAGATTACACTTTGGCTTTATATTGCCACATGAAACAGTCTTCAGACATTGTCTTTCTCAGGATCAATAATTCCACATTGGTGAGTCAGTATGAGTGTATGTGCGTGTGTGCACTCACGCTAAGTGTGTATGTATCATTGTATGCTGTATATGAATTCTAAAGGAGAGGCCAACTTTTCTGTGGAGGAGGGTGTGTGTGTTTCAGAATAATCAACAGCACACATGTGTTGTGTGGAATGGAAAGCACTCAATTTTTTGGAGCTTTTTGTGACTTAATATTTTACTATTTTAAGAAGTCTTGAAAATGAGTTTTCTTACTTTGTTGGTTTATTTGCTTGGTTGTTGATGAGTAGACCTGTTTAAGCTTGAGTAACTTATGAGTGCTTGAACATGTTGTTTTTCTTCCAGAAATATCCCCTGCCAAATAATATTACATCCACAAACCTGGTGAGATGGATTTTCTCCACCAGACATCAGGTAAACATTAGAATTTTTTGTTTGTTCTGTGTGTAAAGAACACTTTACACAACAACAACAAGCCAGGCTGTTGATTTTTAGTATGTGTCAGATTTGAAGGATGCTCATACTCATAGTCAGGGCCTAGCATTGTAAGCCGTTCGGCGTACTTTACGCCGAAATAACATCTCCAGTACGCGGAACTCGATTTGGTGTACGCCGAAATGCAAAAACCTGTTATTCCCAAACGGTAAACCCAAACAGTCCCAGCTTTCGTATTGTGCGCCGTTCGGTTCAATTCTCAATCGGTTTGACAGTTTGCTTGAGCACGCACTTCCTCTGGCATCGCGCGAGCATGCTTTGTGCCGGTGTTTTGTGGCTCTAGATTTGAAATAATGTCTCGAAGCGACATTGTTGAACGTGGTCAGCCATTCAGTGACAAAGAATCCAGGTATTCCTGGAAGTGGGAATGGCACTTTTAGGCCAAATAACACAAGATTGTCAGTTTTCTTGTTTTCTGTCTGTGTTTTGCTTGTTTCAGAATGTTGGTGAAGGCATAATTTAGTTGCTCAATCTTCTTGAGGGGGGGGGGGGGGGGGGGGGGGGTCATTTTAGGTAAAAAAATCTCCAAAAAATCTTCAATTCGGGCCCTGTGCAAGCCTTGATAAATCTATGGCAGTGTACCTAATCATTAGTAAGTAAGCTGTCTTTCAGCCTTGCATTTTCAAGGTACCACTTTGCATATCATTGGAATGTAATTGTAAACTTGCATAGAATTCGAAAGATCAGCTTGCAGAAGCTATAGAAATTGTGTGGGCTGTGGACCACAATTAATATCAATAGAACCTAAATAAATAGCATAGCAGTACCAGGGATGTCGTTAGGCGTCGGACATCGGACATTTATTGATGAAAATCCCCAAATGTCCGATTCACATTGCCGCATGTCGGTCAGATGTCCTATCGTTTTAGCCTGAACGTGGTCATTGTCCGATATGTACTCCATTCCTTCGGACAGCGCGATTGTCCGATATGTACTCCATTCCTTCGGACAGCGCGATATTCGTTACTTTTCATTTCAAGATACAAATCTTCTAAAAGACCGAACGCTCTCGTGTTCAGCTGACACTGAAGTTGCCAGTGCCACGTGCGGATCTTTTCATTTGTCGGGAATTCCCGAACCGTTTGCGGTATGCGCCGTTTGGGTATTTATAACCGTCTCGGTGCAGCGCACTGATCTAAAAATAGTGGATTATTTTTAGAATAGATCAGTGCATGCTACAGGAGTACGGGAGACAACTCCAACTGACTAAATTTGTCGTCTGCTTTTGTTTTCGATACGAGACGAAGCACTTAGTCAACAGCTCCAATGATGCAGTTACCTGTTCTTTTTTTCATATATTCTGTCGACCTCTAGTCATGAATATCTTCTAGTCATGAAAATGCAACCCATTATTAATGATCATTTGTTTTCATCTTCTCAGTATTTCATTAGATCAAACCGATCATTTTGTTTTTCAACTTTTATCCAAATCATGCAGTTTGTAATCAAAGTAAGAGCTCTGAAGTTGTTCATGTTGGTTTCTTTTTTGTGGTTTCTTTGAAACTAAACAAATACAACATTATACGCACACTGTGTTGATCTATTTACTATATTATGTGTGTGTTCTACAGCGCGCGCGTGTGGGTGTGTGTGTGCGTGTGTGTGTGGGCGCATGACTTTGGAACAATTCCATGGAATGTGTTATAAGCTGTTTGGCGCAAATTCATAATGTCCTATTAAACTTTGTGAAAGCGGTCAAATGTCCTATTGATGCTGAAGAACTCAGGACATTTGTCCTATAGGTATGAATTTGTAGCAACATCCCTGCAGTACTGATATACTGTATTTTTATTGAACACTTTTGACTTTTATGGCCATGGAAGTTAAGGTTGAAGACTTTTTTGCCAATGAAATTAAGTTAACAGGTGTGTGCTGACCGTGTCTAAATCTTGGTCCTTTGTAGCTTCCTGTGCGCTGGCTTGTGCCGCTGGGGATGAAGAGTCTCATGCTGTCCCAGGAGATTAACAAGGGTCCTGCCGTCATCATGTTCCACAGGGCTTCTCCACTCTCCTCGGCCAGCCAAACTGTGGCTGTGGTAAGTTCAACAACATCGAACGCTTATTTGTTGTCGGTATGGAGTGTGTGACTCTGTGTGTTTGTACATGCATGTTGGGAAATATTTATTGTTGAGGGACAACAGGTGTGTGTGTGTGTGTGTGTGTGTGTGTGTGTTTGTGTGTGTGTGTTTGTGTGTGTGTGTGTGTTTGTGTTGATTCATTGCTAATGGTAATTGTACAGCCAAGAGGGTCTGTAGCGGTGAAATGGGATCTGCAAGTTTGACATCATAGCGAAAGCTTTACTGAATATCTGTTATGAACTTTATTTTCAGTTCAAGGACCTTGCTCTTCGCTACAACCAGTGCCCTGGAGACAAGATGGCTGCAGATTTCTCAAGGCGCTGGCTAACCCGGTCTATTTACAACATCATCAAACATGCCAAGATCCTCAACTTCTGTAAGGAGTACAAGAAAGGCCGTCTCTTTCACACAGACACCTTCAGGTGCTGTATTTCCACTTGTCACAACTGCAGCCATTGCCTTCGGGAATCCAAACTCAACGTGTGTGAGATTTGTCAGTTTCGCTCTGGCCCTCAGCGATCTTCTGTGTGTTCTTTTGAGAAAAGTAATGTGGTGGATAACTACTCGGTACAGCCTCCTCTTCCGTCCAATTCTTGCCAGAACTCCATTGCCTCCTACGACGTGTCTTCCTATACCTCCGTATGCTGTAAGTGGTGCAACAAAAATGTGTCCTACACTGAATTTCTGACACCCCCGTTCTCTTCAACCATCATACCCAGCTGGGGATCAGAGGGTCGAAGGCCAACGGACCGCTATGTGATAGAAAGCTTGGAGAATCTTCCACGCAAGCTGTGCGGTAGGCTCACCTTCCAAAAAAGCCAGCAGGCCTACCCCAGCGCTATCATTCCTGACTTTGCCAGCACATCCTTGCCATGGGAGTTTACTGGTCACGGGTGTCGGGTAAATCAGACCTTGAGTTTCTTCACATTAGACTCGCAGAACCACTGGATGATTGCAAAAAGTTTAGGTCTGGACGTATCTCAAGCTCATCTCTCTCCTGTGGTAGTGGGTTTTGACAAGGAGGTATGTGGAAGTATTTTTAGTATTGATTTTGCCTGTTTGTCTTTGCTTAATGATACCATTGCCATTTACATGTTGTCTTCTTTTTTCTTTGTAGCATTAAATATATTTCTAACTCTGTTAGTCTGTAGCCATCTTTTTCCTGTCCTCGTTAAATGTTTTAGCTGAACTTGTCTCTCATTTTGATCCCTATGTTTCGGCGAGCGTAATGGCCTGGTGTTTAAGACGCCGGCCTCCCATGCCGAAAGTCGCGTGTTTGAATCCAGGCCGCGCCTGTTGGGATAAGGGTGGAGATTTTTCTGATCTCCCAGGTCAACTTATGTGCAGACCTGCTAGTGCCTATAAATCCTGCTTCGTGTGTACACGCAAGCACAAGACCACGTCTGCACGGAAAATATCCTGTAATAGATGTCAGAGTTTGATGGGTAATAGAAACAAGAAACTACACAGCGTGCTTCCCTCGAAAGCGGCGTATGGCTGCCTAAAATGGCGGGGTAAAAACGGTCATAAACATAAAAACCCATTCGTGCAATAAACACAAGTGTACAAGGGAGTTTCAGCCCATGAACGCAGAAAAAGAAGAAGACCCCATGTTTATTGATAATTTCTTTTCATTCTCACTCCATCACTAGTCAGTAATAGTTGTCTCTCTTTTTTGTGTCTTTAAACCTTTACCATACTCCCACTGCATCTTTGTTCATCTGTTTTTGAGGTATGAAGGATATGGTTCATATTACAACTATCAACTGCATTGGGGGGGAAAAAAAATTCAACCCCCAAACAATCTTGTTGCACTTGCAGTTATCAGCATTGATTGTATATTATTATTACGCAAACTGTTTTAAATGTTCTTTTTTTTCAGAATGAAAAGCAGGTGATACTACAGGAAAAGTTTTCAAAGAAGACGACAGGTATGCTTACTTTGGTTCTTGTGTGAGAAATAACATTTAGGTTAACATGCTTTTGATTGATTCAATCATCAATGATTGATTGATTGATTGATGGTATGGTGTTTGTCTCTTAATATTTCACTGTTTGAGTGTATTATTGAAAGTAAAATAGGTACATGTATCTTAAAGTTAAACTTCACTGTGGGGGTTTGGGATGTCACGTTGTCTGGGGTAACAGAATGTTACTGTGTCAAGACTTCTTACACGGGTTTAATGCCTGGACTACAGAATCTGATAACTTCTGATACAGGATCTTGTTTCAGCGTCCTTCGTGCTGAATTTCACAAAAGGATTCTTGCCACGACATTTGCGCACAGTTTCTTCAGACAGACAGGAAGCCTGCGGATCCACACCCTCTCTGTGTGTGACTGAGCTTACCACTGACACTTTTCAAGCAGCTGTCAGTCAGCCAAAGGTAAGCATTCCTGTTCTGTTTAAAGATATGGTTTGGCTAGTGTAAGGGTGCTGGTGAGTTTGAGATGGGTTAATAAATGATCGAACGCTTGGAATTGAATGTTTTTTGGTTCATTTGAAAAAGTATTTCCCAGGTATACTGTACAGTGATATTGTCCTCCAGTAATTGTGAAATTACTTTTGCGATATCAGGCGTAGTGATTATATATGTACACCACATAACAATGCTTTAGTATTGAGAAACCGTCAGGTTTTAGACTCGAGGCCTTTTCGTTCAGTTGAACAGAACAGAGAACTTAGGAAGGTTAGAGATCGTCAAGTAAGTACTGTCAGTAGGTAGAGTCCGGTTTTATTTGCTAGTTCTTCGGTTTTTAAAACTGATGAAATTTTAAGAATTAGATTTGAAACGAGGAAAAATATGAAAACAGTTAATGAGTTATGTGAAGTTCAGAGTCAGAACATTTGTCCTGTTCTTCATAATCTGAGTCCTACATGAAGATATTGCTGTCAGCCGCGCATAGTTCATTTGTGGTTTTTTTTCTCCATCCTCTGTTTTTATCAGAAGATGATGACATATGAAGAGCTCGACAGAACAACTAATTAATTTTATTAATAATACATTCAGCTGCCGGAGGTGAGTCGTATAAGCATTTACTTGTTTTTGTTGTTGAGTCATTAACTCATTTGAGTTTCATCAGTAAAAAACTTAAGGTTTGATAGCTGAGACTGTGTGATATGTATTGGTGTGCAGGATGTGGTGATACTGGTGTATGCAGGTTGGTGCGGATTCTGTTTGGCGGTCAGTCACACCTTTCTGCACCTGGCCCACTACTTCCACACCTCACCAAATATCACTTTTGCCAGGTATGAGGACCAGCATGCAGAGGTTGTCACCGTGTTTCTGTGTGTGTGTGTGAGTGTGTGTGTGTGTTTGCGTGTGTGTGTATGAGTGTTTGCGTGTGTGTGTGTGTGTGTTTGTGTGTGTGTGTGTGTGTATTTGCGTGTGTGTGTATGTGTGTTTGATTAGCTAATGCATACATATTTTGGTTTTTCAGAATAAATGGAGAAACTAACGACTTACCCTGGGAGTTCAGCATGGAGTCTTATCCTACAATTATCTTCTTTCCTGCTTACAGGTGTGTATGACACAGACATGTTCCTAATTGTTTTCACTTAATATATATATATATTGCTAGATGAATACCCGCTTCGCCGGCCACGGCTTCGCCGGGAAGAAGTCGAGCCGAATACCCGGCTGTGCCGGGGACCCGAAGCCGGCGCACCGCACGAAGGAAGGGAGATAAACGTGCAAAACACTGGAGAAGATAAGGAAGCACGAAGGAAGGGAGATAAACGCGCAAAACACTGGAGAAGATAAGGAAGAGTAATATCCGGCTTCGTCGGGACAGTGACCTTCTAAAAATAGTATAACGGGAATATGGATTGAGCGTTGTCGACAGTGACCTTCTAAAAATAGAAATGGGAATATGGATTGACGCCACACGAAGGAAGGGAGATAAACGCAAAACACTGGAGAAGATAAGGAAGAGTTAGTGGGAATGGATCTGGGAAGATGAACAGAAAAACCAAAATCGGTTCAGCGCTGCGCGCTGAGAGCACGTGTTGAAATATCTCATCGACCAGGTTGTGTCCGGGGTGTACCTGAATATGGCCACCAAATTTGAAACAGATCCATCGAGAACCTTGGGCGTGCATCGCGAACACACAGACACACACACACACACAGACACAGACACAAGTCGTATATATATAGATATAGGACAGCGGATGGTGTCTGGTGAAACCCCTATTTCAAGACCTGAGAAAAGCATGCAGGTCTTAAAAGGGAGAGACTTTTGAAAATGGAGGGACATTTACAGGAGACAAAAACCCCTCCTAGAAAACAAGATCTTCAAAGGGGGAAGTCTTACGTTGGGTAGGTGGGTTGGTGATGCGAGGGGGGTTCAACTGTATTAGAAATGTTTTGTGGTCAGGGTTCTATATAACGAATTTCAGCAAGTCATAGAGTATCAGGTCATTATTTATACATTTTCAAGCTTTATGGTTATTGTGTGGTTTGTTTGTTCGTTGATGGGCTGAAACTCCCACGGCTTTTACGTGTATGACCGTTTTTACTCCGCCATTTAGGCAGCCATACGCCGCTTTCGGAGGAAGCATGCTGGGTATTTTCGTGTTTCTATAACCCACCGAACTCTGACATGGATCTTTTTTGTGCGCACTTGGTCTTGTGCTTGCGTGTACACACAGGGGTGTTCGGATACCGAGGAGAGTCTGCACACAAAGTTGACTCTGAGAAATAAATCTCTCGCCGAATGTGGGGACGAACTCACGTTGACAGCGGCCAACTGGATAGAAATCCAGCGCGCTACCGACTGAGCTACATCCCCGCCCTGGTTATTGTGTGGTGTTTTTGTTTGTTTGCTTGTTTTGGAATGATTAGATTTATTCATATATGTAACCAGACCCTCCTGTTATTTTGAATTTTACATTTTTCTTTGTGCAACAACGCAACTGCTTCTTTCTGGATAACTAGCTTTCAAAGCTCTTCTTTTGTGGTATTTTTCATACCATCTTCTCATAAGGAGAGACAAACATGGTTACACAATGTATTATTCAAACTGAGAGTCAGAAGGCACATCTTTCCATAACTTGCATTTTGACTTTTTTTACAATTTCAGAGAAGCTGACAGTGTGGCATTTCCTGACAACATTGAGCCATCACTTCCAAATCTGATTCGCTTTGTGCTGCAACACGCGACATTTACCACACGTCTTCACCTGGCTGCAGACGTCTGTTCTGCCACCTGTGTGCAGGAAAACCTTGAGCTTTGCCGACACACCTTGCAAGCATTACGCTCCAAATCGCAGAGACTTCGGACACATTTGAGTGCGTTGCATTCGAACCAGACTCGGTCCAAGCCATCTCATTATCATGCGGCAGTGATGAAGATTTTGAGGAAAAGGGTAGAGGATATACAGTCTGAAATCTCAGAGGTGAAAAATTTGAAGGATTTCTTAGAAAAAAGCAGAGGCAGGCGTCTGGACAGGAAAACCGTGGAGAAAGTGTTGTCGGAGAAAATGCGACGGAAAGATTTGTCTGTTGGAAGGTGATGATAGAGGTCGTAGGCAGGGTTTGTGCATGGATGAAGTGACTGCGTGTACAACTGATAATATGAGAAGGTTTGCTTGTGTATGAATGACATACTCTGTTTTCGGGGGGACTGTCAATACAAAAATCAATGGCTAAATGAAGCAATTTATTTGTTGATAAAAATAATTTGTCGGATTGTGATGTATTTATTTCTGCCAGCTGTTCACACAGTAAGACGTCTTTATCTTTCGAATTTGTGACGCAAGTGCAGTTTTCATGGTTATCAGCCAATCAAGTAATTGCTCAAAATTGTTCAGATCACACATAATAATGTGTCATAAATTTTAAATTAAAAAATATGTGTCTGCATGTGTGTGACTGCACTGGGGTAGGTAGAGATATTTAGATGAATTTTTAAATTTACAATTTACAAAGATGATGGTACAGTTGTTTAACAAACAGGTGCTCTTATACAGCCAGTCCTTACCTGAAAAAAGTGACTGCTGAAAATGGCATCATTACTTTATTTCTGTTTTTGAGGCTGCTAACTGTGCATAGTTTTTTGTGTCATAATAATATTATCCAATGTCTCAGTTTTTAAATGGGTTTCTGAATTATGATAGAAATCCAGGAGTGGCAGAGCATATGTTCCATGTTCGGTTTGTATTTAGAAAGTCTAGTTTGATTTAAGTGTGTAGAGGCAGAATGAATTAGAAGTTGGTAATTTTGGAATTTGAAAATGGTTTATTTATTAAAAAAATAAAATGGCACTCTAACTGTAAGGTGGAAAATTGTGAAAATGTGTAGATTTAATTGCATTTCCTTGCAGGTAGTGGCTTCAAATTGTGTCAAAAGCACTAAAATGCTCTTTTTGTTTGGAGGCTTTGCCCCATGGACCCTAAAGTTAAAGTCACACACGCGATTCAATCGTTGAGATTCAATCGCGCGATTCAATCTTAAGCCGATCGCACATCACATCATAGGCCATTGACCCGTCACACGATGAACAATAAACGAACGATTGACTAACGATAACTCCACGCGAGCGGGCCGGAAATGACGTGTCACAGTGAACACGGCAAACGCGCTTTTCGAGAGAAGACGCTAATGTTCGAACATGGCTCTACCTTTCTGAAAAATATCTTTCAGTATTACGCCTTTGCGAGAAATAAAGTTCCCAGACACTTGCAATACCCCGGCCGGGCCATACCTAAGACTTTAAAATTGGCAATCTAGTGGCTGCTCCGCCTGGCGTCTGACATTATGGGGTTAGTGCTAGGACTGGTTGGTCCGGTGTCAGAATAATGTGACTGGGTGAGACATGAAGCCTGTGCTGCGACTTCTGTGTGGCGCACGTTATATGTCAAACCAGCACCGCCCTGATATGGCCCTTCGTGGTCAGCCGGGCATTAAACAAACAAACAAAAGACACTTGCAATTAATGGTTCCCGACCACTGTACACGCCTAAAACGTCTCCTTTATATCTGAGTAAGAAACTGTTCTTCCAAAAAGTTTTGAATCGACAGAGACGCTGTCCGCCATTTTTTTACGTCACGACGTGAAGGCCACATCGACGCGTTCTGATTGGCTCTGCCCCTGCGATTGACTTATGACTGGGTCGCAGGAATAGAACAAGTTCTAAAGCTCAAAGCTACGAGGGAATCGCATGAGACGTGAGTCGCAGACTTGTCGTAACTATTTTCCACGACTCAGTCGCTCGTGTGACAGGGTAACTCTCACGATTGAATTACGTGTGTGACTGCCCCATAACGGGTTCTTGCATTTTGACCCAGCTGGGAACCTAGCAGCGCCCTCCCTGCAATGTGTTAACTTTACTCTCCAATGTTGCTCTAATGTATTTTTGAATGGTTACACATTTACATCAGAAGACAGTATTGTCGTGTTGATTGATGACTCCTTTTTCAATCAATCAATCAATCAATGAGTCTTTATATCGCGCATATTCCGTGGGTACAGTTCTAGGCGCTCTGCAGTGATGCCGTGTGAGATGAAATTTTATACGGCCAGTAGATTGCAGCCATTTCGGCGCATATTTACCTTTCACGGCCTATTATTCCAAGTCACACGGGTATAGGTAGACAATTATTAACTGTGCCTAAGCAATTTTGCCAGGAAAGACCCTTTTGTCAATCGTGGGATCTTTAACGTGCACACCCAATGTAGTGTACACGGGGGGAGGTTCGGACACCGAAGAGAGTCTGCACACAAAGTTGACTCTGTGAAATAAATTTCCGCCGAACCTGGGATCGAACTCACGCTGACAGCGGCCAACTGAACACAAATCCAGCGCGCTACCAACTGAGCTATATCCCCGCCCATTCATTATATGTAAAAACTTCCAGAAGGGAGATAAGCAGTGTTTTGCAGCTGGAGAAGCTTTCCCCTTTACTCTCATTCTTTCCCTTGCATTGTAATATGTTTAGTCAGGAACCAAAGAAAAATGGAAGCATTAGACCTGTTAACCGGATGCTTCCATTTTACCCTGTTCATCCCAAACCATGTTTAAATGCGTTTGTGCAGTTTAATTTTGCTGTGCTAGAGAGAAAGAGAGCTTAACGGAACAGCACTTTATTTGACAAAGATTAGAATTTAAGACTGGGCCTTTTCTTACAATATGGAGAGAGAGAGAGAGAGAGAGAGAGAGAGAGAGAGAGAGAGAGAGAGAGAGAGAGAGAGAGAGAGAGAGAGAGAGAGAGAGAGAGAGAGAGAGTGTGTGTGAGAGAGAGAGAGAGAGAGAGAGAGAGAGAGAGAGAGAGAGAGAAATGTGTACTGTAATTAGACAATCGGGCATAGCTTTTGGACCCCTCATGCACCCATGTTATTGTGCCATTAGCTTTAACACAGTGCACACAAGGGTTAAGGTTGTTTGTTTGATGCTGTTCAAGCTCCAGTATGTTTCAAAATAATGGTATAATTCTCGTTATTGTGGAGAGAATTAGCTGAAAATTGACAAAACTTCATTATGAATGTGGGGTCTGTGTACACTGATCGAGGCACTTCGGTCGTTAAACTTTATTCTTTAGAGTGTGTCTCTTTGTCGTGTGTGTGTGTGCGTGTGCGTGTTTGTGTTACTGCCTCTGTGTGAGTGATGCATGAAAGAGTTGCACCAAATTTGTATGCTCCAGGCGAACGTTAGTGCTGTTCGATTGTGTTTTTTTCTTCTTGTTATTGCTAGGTGCAACATTTGTTTCATAATTGAATCATGTATAACACTGTGATACATGCGCAGAATGTCTGTACCCCTTATTTATTTTTTGTTGCGATAATCTTGGAACTGATTTTGAGTATAATTTAAGAGCACCTGCAACATACGTGCAATGGACCTCAAGATGTTTTCTGTGAGAACCTTTCTGCCAGTACTGATAGGCTAAATATGTACACTCTTTTATTTTTTTGTTTGGGCACACATGGTGTTATACTTACATTCTTCTTCTGAGAGAGAGAGAGAGAGAGAGAGAGACTTAGAGAGAGAGAGAGAGAGAGAGAGAGAGAGAGAGAGAGAGAGAGAGAGAGAGAGAGAGAGATTTGAACTTTATTTATTTTTCGAGGGTAACAGAATAAGCAAAGTATACATGCTTTTTTTCGTCCGGCCCTCGCCCATTGAGGGTAACTCGATTAATAACAAGAAGAAATAGAAGTTAAGTTAATTACAATACAATTTATATAATTTATATTTATTTACAGAGAGAGAGAGAGAGAGAGCTTTGAACTTAATAAGCAAAGTATACATGCTTTTTTTCGTCCGGCCCTCGCCCATTGAGGGTAACTCGATTAATAACAAGAAGAAATAGAAGTTAAGTTAATTACAATACAATTTATATAATTTATATTTATTTACAGAGAGAGAGAGAGACACAGAGACACAGAGAGGCGTGTGTGTGACACAGTTAACTTGTACATTTCAACTTAGGGTGAAGGGGTTCTTTTAAGTCGTGCGTTTAAAGGTATTTCTGTTATTCTTTGGGTTGTCAATTAAACTGCCTTGGCTGGAAAATATCAATTGTGTTTTTGTTTTTGAATGTCTCCAGCTTTCCCTGTACATTATTTAAACAAGTCGCGTAAGGCGAAAATACAACATTTAGTCAAGCTCAGTCGAACTCACAGAATGAAACTGAACGCATTGCATTTTTTCCGCAAGACCGTACACTCGTAGCATTGTCTGGCCACCGCTCGTGGCAAAGGCAGTGAAATTAACAATGCAGAAAAGCGCGGTAGCGGTTGCGCTGAGGAGGATAGCACGCTTTTCTATATCTCTATTCTTTTTAACTCTCTGAATGTGTTTTTAATCCAAACATATCATATCTATATGATTTTGGAATCAGGAACGGACAAGGAATAAGATGAAATTGTTTTTAAATCGATTTCAGAAATTTAATTTTAATCATAATTTTTATATTTTTAATTTTCAGAGCTTTAATCCGAATGTAACATATTTATATGTTGTTGGAATCAGAAAATGATGAAGAACACGATAAACGTAATTTTGGATCGTTTTATAAACAAATAATTTTAATTACAATTTTCAGATTTTTAATGACCAAAGTCATTAATTAATTTTTAAGCCTCCAAGCTGAAATGCAATCCCAAAGTCCGGCCTTTGTAGAAGATTGCTTGGCCAAAATTTCGATCAATTTGATTGAATAATGAGGGTGTGACAGTGCCGCCTCAACTTTTACAAAATGCCGGATATGACGTCATCAAAGACATTTATCGAAAAAATGAAAAAAATGTCTGGGGATATCCTACCCAGGAACTCTCATGAAAAATTTCATAAAGATCGGTCCAGTAGTTTACTCTGAATCGCTCTACACACACACACACACACAGACACACACACACATACACCATGACCCTCGTCTCGATTCCCCTCTCTATGTTAAAACATTTAGTCAAAACTTGACTAAATGTAAAAAAAGAGTTAAACCATTGTTTCTCATAGTGTTTTGGACGACCACCTATTCACTAATGGTATATGACCAGCTCAAACACGGGTGGCTGTGTGTGTGTGTGTGTTTGTGTGTGTCTTTTCTCAAAATGATAGAAAGTGAAGTTGCTTTATCTGTGACACCAGTATTTTAGGTATAGTATCAAAACATGTTTTTTCTTGGAACATGTCTAGTTTCTATCTGAATGACAGAATTTACTCTGGGGACAGAATTTAATCACCTTTACAAGGAGTCTAGCACACACTCGAACAGTCATACAAGCATACACACATAGACAGACTAGACATGCATGCACACAGACATAGCTACTGTCTGTAAGTAAACATACATAAAGACACAAACAAACACACCCAGACACACACACACACACACACACACACACACACACACACACACACACACACACACACACACACACACACAGTGACACACACACACACACACACACACAGTGACACACACACACAAACGTTACAGCCATTAACAGTGGAACTAGACAAAGCCAGAACGCGGTAGGTAGGTGGTACAGTGTATTCCGAAATAGGTCGTGAAGTCACCACCCAAGGGAGGTTACCTTGTCCCGATGGTGGCCCCAATTCCGTGGAATCGTAGAGCGCATAAGGGCTATTTTCTACGGTACTTTTAGACTTGAAATTAACGATCTTGGAAAGCGGGGCTTGGAAACTACGTGCTGGTCCGGCCGCTGACAGGCCTGTAATTAATTGTGCTTAAAGGTTCAATGTCGTAAAAAAAAAGAAGAAGAAAAAAGTCCCCAGCATTAGTACGGCCACTGAAACAGAAACTGAAGGAATGAAAGAAATAATGAAAACGGCTGAAAAAAATAATTAAAGACAACTTCCCGCCCATGTGCAAATCATCATGTGAATCACCGCACATCCGTCCGAACTTTTACCATACATGTAATAAGAGCAACCTTCCACTTGAGCCATTCTTTGGGCCACGACAATGAACCTCTAATGTTACGTGCAGACAAAAAGGACTCTACAAGGGAGTTTCTGGCTCGTAATGATAACATTCATCACTGTTATCAGTAGTTATTATACCATTTAAGTCCACCAAAAGAAGTTCAAACAGTTATAATTCTTTATAGAGTCCCTTGGCAAAAGGTAGATCCCTACCACATAGGTCTGTTAATCACGCACAAACCAAGATGAATGAAGCCAAAAGGAATGTTGGAAACCACGCCGTTTTTCAAGATCTGGCGTAAGATGATTTCATATTAATCCTTCGTACCAATCATACATCTGCATATTATTAATTTCTCGACGAACAACGGGTTAATGCAGCATACTGTACACTTTCTTTTTCTCCTTATTCGTATATTGAGCCCTTTCATATTCATGCGTATGTCAATGAAAAGTATTTAGTCCAAAATGTACAACATTTATGCAAACTTCAAAGTGAAATTGGGATGGCTGAGTTTTATGATCGAGTTTTAACTACCACATCTTCACTTAATTTGCTGTCTGACTAACGGACTCAAGTATACTTCACCGTAATTGCTCTTGTGTTGACTGGGAATAGAGAGACACTTTATGTCCATCAGATCTAGTCCGGCGTTTCCCCCCGCGGGTTAGGGGGAAGAATTTACCCGATGCTCCCCAGCATGTCGTAAGAGGCGACTAACAGATTCTGTTTCTCCTTTTACCCTTGTTAAGTGTTTCTTGTATAGAATATAGTCAATGTTTGTAAAGATTTTAGTCAAGCAGTATGTAAGAAATGTTAAGTCCTTTGTACTGGAAACTTGCATTCTCCCAATAAGGTAATATATTGTACCACGTTGCAAGCCCCTGGAGCAATTTTTTGATTAGTGCTTTTGTGAACAAGAAACAATTAACAAGTGGCTCTATCCCATCTCCCCCCCCCCCCCCCCCTCCTTTCCCCGTCGCGATATAACCTTCGTGGTTGAAAACGACGTTAAACACCAAATAAAGAAAGAAAGTCCGGCGTTTCCAGTCTAGCTGAGACGATGCTAATCCTGATCATAACCCCTTCAAGCATCCACCTAGGCTGGCGTGTCCAGTCTAGCTGAGACGATGCTAATCCTGATCATAAACCCTCCACTCATACACCTAGTCCAGCGTTTCCAGTCTAGTTGAGACGATACTAATAAATCCTGATCGTATAACAACATTAACCATAAATATCGGAAATCAGGGAATGAGATTCTGGTTCAATCGGTCACTTTCATGGATCTGGTCGCAGTCGGGGTTCTTCCAGTTCAGACACACAATAAGCCTGTATGACCCCTTGGTAATCAGAGGTCTTCAGCCCTCCTCGCCCATCCCAGCTGGCTGTAAACACCGTAGATGGGGACTATTTTGAAAGGCTCTGGAGGGCCTCTTCCCAGGTTTCAAAACTGCGTCTCCGGTCCATATTCCTCCTCCATTTTGGACACCAAAGCCATGATCTAGAAGACTATTGGCTTTGGTGTCCTAAATGCCTCCTCTTCCCCCTCTGCCAGCAGCGTCCATGTCTTCCTCCTCCCCCACCGGTACAGGAAAACACTCGCCCACCTTGCTCAGAAACCCTGAATCATGAAATGGTCTCTGGGTTCCTCTTCCTCCTCTTCCACCTCTTCCACCACCTTCTCCCCATCCACCAGTATAGGACAACACTCATCCACCTTCTCTATCCGATCAGGCAACGAGCTCGCGAAAGACGAGACTCCGGGGATGTAAAGGATGTCACCCAAATAGAAAACATTGCCGCTCCCCAGATCCCAAGGACGATTATGCACTGACGTCACGGAGCGCGCGAGGCCTGATGGGATTCTAAAGTTGAAACCTTGGTCGGGGAGATGTGTCAAAAGAATGAGTGCAGACATTGGTCTTTGCGTTTCCGCTCCTCTCCGGGGAAGGGTCGGGTTGTACGTGTGAATTTAAACAGAGAGCCTTCTCTTGGCAGTCCATTCTCCGCACGTGGTCGTACATTTCGATACTTGTTGATGTTTAATGTCTGTGCTGACAAACACAGCACCAGCTTTAAGCCCCCAGAAGAAAAGAAATAGTAAATGTTTTCACAACTACGGTTCAATGTAAAACGTGGCTGTAGTTTCCCCAGTCGAGGTGAGATACCCTCTCCAGGGTTTCTGTGAATGATGCCCGGGTCTAGACATGCTTCGTCAAAGATATAATTGCCCGTGGCACATCCGGAGGGGACCTCCACAAGAACAAGATGTAGCAGGAATCGAGCTTCCAATGACACACGTCCAATTTTATTTGGTGGATAATAGAGAACAGTAAAAGGCAAAACGTTATAGGCAGGAAGAAGAGGTCGTTTCCCTCTGGTTTCATGTTCGTTTTTGCTTTGCGTTCAATGAAAGTGATCGAACACGTTAGACATGGTGTTCATACCAAGTGGTTGCGACGTTTCTTGACTTATAGGCTTTTACAGTTGACCTTCAGCTGACCTCTGTAAATGTTTGTATTGGTCGCGAACCAACGATACACGAGAGAAAGGGATATAGACAGATAGATAGATTAACTTGACTTGAATAGAGAGAGAGAGAGAGAGAGAGAGAGAGAGAGAGAGAGAGAGAGAGAGAGAGAGAGAGAGAGAGAGAGAGAGAGAGAGAGAGAGAGAGAGAGTTCACAGGGTCCTCAGCCATATGCACCACACCACTTTCTGTCAGATGTTCTTATGGCCAAACAAACAACTCGCTGTTGGGAAAAGTCGAGGATAGTTAGGCTGTGCGCGCCTTCGTGAGCGAGGCTGGTACTACATATTGTTCATACGAAATGACAAACACAGGTTACAAGCGATAACGCGCAAAAGTACTGGTTTATTATTTTACATCTGACACTAGGTATCAGTAATGCATATATATATAGTTACAGTACTACGTATTGCGATACTACGTATTGCGATACTACTTATTGCGGTAAAAAACTTATGGACAGAAAGAAAAAGAGAAAAGAAAACAAATTATTAGACATGGCAAAAGGTATTAAAATGCATTAACAAGACACGAGAAGTAAATACAAGAAAAATAAACAATCACAAGACAGGCGAAGACAAACAGACACGAAAGTTACAATTACCAAACACTCGTTGGTTAGTCCTTCAACAACAATAAAGAGTTACGTTCTGTACGTTCAACAACAATAAAGAATTACGTTCCGTACGTTCAACAATACCATAAGCACTAAGAATACTCAAGAAACTTAGCATACATACGTTTAAAACCAAAATGGCTAGTTTCAGAAAAATACAAAAACGTTGACTCATCAGGCCAGGAATACAAAGCAAACTGTCATACCAAAAAAGTCTAACGACAACGTTCCTGCGTTAATCAAAGTCACAAACAAGATATTTACTCATCCACTTTCCCTCAATAACGTTACAAGAAATAAGCCCGTTTACAAACGATCACCACAGACCGCAAGCTTCTTTTACCTAAATTCTTTTAACGTAAGGCTGAAAAAGTCGGAGAAAACGTTTCACTTCGAACTTCGTTAACCACAGAAAACACAAGTTATCATTATAAACATTAGCGACTTTCTAGCGTCTACAAAACATTGCTGTACGTTCACAACACTAGAACAGTTGAACACACAATAAAGAAACACTACAACAAGTCAGACTTTCAACTCACGTTATACATAAACAACTCACAAAGTAATTACAAAATGGCGACCAAAACACAACACAAACAAGTAACAACAAAATTACCTTATGCGCTGTGTGGGTTGACCAGCAGTACCAAAAACGTGTTGCCTCACAAACGAAGGGCACAAAACGATTCACACTTGAGAAACAACTGTCTCCAAGAACATTACGTTGACGTTAAAACATAAGAAACACTCCGTTGGTTCACTTGATAACCTTCATACGTTTACATCAAAACCAAACGCTTCCTAAAACCCTCAGATCGACTGACGAGACAGGAGTCAAGCAGCGGTATTTATGGAAACAAAAACCTAACATGGAATAGTTATTCAAAAGTCAAAGGTCACCGGATTGACCAACCAACAACATTCCTAAGACAGAATCGGGTGAAACTACTATTTTACAACCAATCAGTAACCGATCACGCACTCCGTGCATGCCCAAAACTTAAAACGGTATATTTAACAGAAAGAAGACCAAGGAACTAGCTGACATCACAAAGCTAAAAACACGTGAGTCACACGTATTCTAAAACTTGCAACGCAGATTCGCAGGGCTCACCTCAAAATCAAGACACGGAAAAGAGCACGTGAATCTCACGGTGTTCTAGAACTAAACGACGCAGTTTGTGACACTCCGACCAAAACCAGGTCACAACAACTGAACAAGGAGCACGTGAATCTCACGTAAAAATATTAACGCTCCACAAAACGGGTCACAACAAGGTGCCACAATAAAAACACGGTTTACTTCTTTTTACATCGTGCAATGGCTTGAGCAAACGTAATTACAACAAAAGTAGGTGACTGCATGCCACATCGGCATGCACATAGGCAACCGTAGTTATGGCTACTACCCCCCGCGGGTTAGGGGGAAGAATTTACCCGATGCTCCCCAGCATGTCGTAAGAGGCGACTAACGGATTCTGTTTCTCTTTTTACCCTTGTTAAGTGTTTCTTGTATAGAATATAGTCAATGTTTGTACAGATTTTAGTCAAGCAGTATGTAAGAAATGTTAAGTCCTTTGTACTGGAAACTTGCATTCTCCCAGTAAGGTCATATATTGTACTACGTTGCAAGCCCCTGGAGCAATTTTTGAGTCACTTGAGAAAAAGTGACTCTATGTAATCGGTCAGTGTTAGTCTGTCCGGCCGGCCGGCCGGCCGGCCGGCCGTCCGTAGACACCACCTTAACGTTGGACTTTTCTCGGAAACTATCAAAGCGATCGGGCTCATATTTTGTTTAGTCGTGACCTCCAATGACCTCTACACTTTAACGATGGTTTCGTTGACCTTTGACCTTTTTCAAGGTCACAGGTCAGCGTCAAAGGAAAAATTAGACATTTTATATCTTTGACAAAGTTCATCGGATGTGATTGAAACTTTGTAGGATTATTCTTTACATCAAAGTATTTACATCTGTAGCCTTTTACGAACGTTATCAGAAAAACAAGGGAGATAACTAGCCTTTTCTGTTCGGCAACACACAACTTAACGTTGGGCTTTTCTCGGAAACTATAAAAGTGACCGGGCTCAAATTTTATGTGAACGTGACTCATTGTGTTGTGAATAGCAATTTCTTCCTGTCCATCTGATGCCTCATATAATATTCAGAACTGCGAAAGTGACTCGATCGAGCGTTTGCTCTTCTTGTTTGATTAGTGCTTTTGTGAACAAGAAACAATTAACAAGTGGCTCTATCCCATCCCCCTCCCCTCCCCCCCTTTCCCCGTCGCGATATAACCTTGAACGGTTGAAAACGACGTTAAACACCAAATAAAGAAAGAAAGGTTACTGCGCATGTGCACAACATTGTATCGTATGTTCAGCCTCCATCATCTTCGTCTCACTTTATTCTCTGACACACTCAAAAGAAAAGATAAAAATGGCTTTTTCCGCTCACTTGCAAGAAAACGTGGCTCAAAGAATGGCAACCATTTCCGAATATCGAGTTCATTTGAACTTTAATTCCTCGTCGTTTTGTCAAATCCGCTAACCAGCATTTTGTGGTATTGCAGTGTATGCTTTCAACGACCATAAATTCTGAAACTTCCGTATGCATACTTATTCTGATCGCTTCTTCCCTCAAATCTAGGAAATCCGAAACACACAGTATAAGACAGCTGCTATTGTTCCAAAATGATGAACAAAGAAACAAGAAAGGTGAGTGAGAGAGAGGTTCTACTTCTAGTGAATGTTTTGTGCTAATAAAAAGTTCCATAAACGAACCTTTCTTATTTTCTTTCTTCAAACTAAGACTTTTTACGGAGAAAAAAAGATCGACATTGAGAGTCACCTTTATAATTTTCTTTGCCCGGCGGCGGACAGATGATATTGTTTGGCATAACAGGTATTCCTTTGCCTTTGATATCAGCCAGTTCCCCCCCGCTGGTATTGAATCATGTTCCACTGACAAATACATGTCGTATAATGATCAAATCCTAACATATTCAACATGTAGGAATCAAGTACGAGCCATAAGTTTATTGTGGTGATCTTTCATAGACACGTACAACTGATGATTTTTACGGCGAGGGTAATTCAAACCGGCCTATTCTTTCACACGAAATCACATTTTCAGACGGTTACCAACATTACACTGCTTGTTGCCTTCTAATCAGTATAAATCTTTTTTCCTATTTTTTTCTCCATTTGTTTGACAAAAGAAAAAAGTCATGCTCAGTCGACCGGCGAAAGAATGAAATGTCTGACGCAACGTAACTTTTCCCTTCCAATGTCGAGTCCAATTTCTCATTGTGTTTCCCTGGGGTGCTCGACTTATGTGATGGCGGTTGTCTGAGATTAATGGACAATGCAGTTAACTTGAGTTTATGCCGCAAGGAGCAGATTATGCCTATTTAGAGTTTGCCCTCGGTGTGTGTGTGTGTGTGTGTGTGTGTGTGTGTGTGTGTGTGTGTGTGTGTGTGTGTCTGTGTGTGTGTGTGTGTGTGTGTCTTTATGCCTGTCTTTTCTGTCTGTTTGTGTGGGTAACAGAATCTTGTGTTGTATTGTGTTGTGTCGTGTCGTATCGTGTCGTGTCGTGTCGTGTCGTGTTGTCTATCCTATTTTGCTTCTTCGATCTGTTTCCCAGTCCGTCCCCCCTGAGTGTACTCCTGTCTGTCTGTGTCCACCCGTTCATAAATGTGAATTCTTTCAAGTCAGTTACTTCGTGCTAGTCCAGAGCCGTTTAACTATGATGCATCTCTGATGGGCAGACATTTCGAAATGTCCGAACTGAATTTGCCTCTCTGGGGTCTGTCATGACCTTTTCCTTCAAATTCTCGCTTTTCTCGTTACCCCCAAAGGACAAATGCCCTTTACTAACAAGTGTTAGCTGAAAAATGCAGTGCTCGCTGCGAAGAAATCTGAGTTACAGCAAATCTTCCCATTGCGCAACTCGTATGAAGTACGGCCATGTTACCGTCAAGGGAAATGAAATAAAAGTGTGAGTGTGTGTGTTTGTGCAAGCGTGCGTGCGTGCGTGCATGCGTTTAGTGTGTGGGTGCGTATGTGCGTGCGTGCGTGTGTGCGTGCGTGTGTGCGTGCGTACGTGCGTGTGTGCGTGCGTACGAGCGTGCGTTCGTGCATGCGTGCGTGCGTGTGTGCGTGTGTGCGCGTGCGTGTGTGTGTGTGTGAGAGTGTGTGAGAGCGTGTGTGAGTGTGTGTGAGCGTGTGGCTGTGTGAGCGTGTGTCTGTGTGTGTGAGCGCGCGCGTGTGTGTGTGTGTGTGTGTGAGTGAGCGTGTGTGTGTGTGTGAGAGTGAGCGTGTGTGAGCGTGTGTCTGTGTGTCTGTGTGTGTGTGTGTGTGTCTGTCTGTGTGTGTGTCTGTCTGTGTGTCTGTCTGTGTGAGCGTGTGTGTGAACGTGTGTGAACGTGTGTGAGCGTGTGTCTGTGTGAGCGTGTGTCTGTGTGTGTGAGCGTGTGTCTGTGTGTGTGTGTGAGCGTGTGTGTGTGTGTGTGTGTGTGTGTGAGCGTGTGTCTGTGTGTGTGTGTGAGCGTGTGTCTGTGTGTGTGTGTGAGCGTGTGTGTGTGTGTGTGTGAACGTGTGTGAACGTGTGTGAGCGTGTGTGTGTGTGAGCGTGTGTGTGTGTGTGTGTGTGTGTGTGTGTGTGTGAGCGTGTGTGAGCGTGTGTCTGTGTGTGTATGTGTGTGCAGGCGCAACTTGGGGCATTCAGGTGTCCAGGGCCGAGGAGCACGAGAAACATACCAACCGGGTGGGATCCTACCGCGGTGTTGGATTGGTTGACATTATGATCTGTGGTCATTTCAACGAGTCACACCGCGAAGTTTGTTCTTTCCCGTGTGGGTGACTCCCACTTTCAGTTCGTGCACCTCAGCTACCTGGTGCCTCGGCGTCTTTTGTGTACCGCCCTGTATATTACTGCATCATTCTTAACTTGTGTTTTCCCTTCGAACTTTGTCGTTCTCAATTTCTGACGCAGAAAAATCTACAGTGGATACGAAGAAGGAGAAGAAGGTTTGACAGGGCAAACTCGGTGTTCATTTTCTCCCGGCAATGCCACGGTGACCTATAGTCAACAGAATCGGAGATATAGCAAGGAATGAAGGGAGGGGGACAGGGAGGAGGGGGTTAAGAGAGGACAGAGATAATGTTCCAACAACAGATTGACTCCGAGGTGCTCCCAATACAGCCATCGTTCTGTCGGTCGGTTGGCGCAACGGTCATTAATCGCCCCAGAAAACGAGATCAAGAAATCTCAGCAGACCATAGAAAATGGCTTTCGGGCCTGCGCCCAGCACTTTCAGTCAAAGCGGAAGAATCAAAGAGAATTTGGCTCTGCTTGCGGAAAATACTGATGGAGATCATGAATGTTGTAAAAATGGTTTTAGGGATGAAAAACATGTGTGTGGTAAAGTGGAGCGGCCGCCGGGTGGCGGATTGCGTGTGTGTGTGTGTGTGTGCGTTCGAGAGTACGTGCGTGTGTGCGCGCGCGTGTGCGGTGTGTGTATGTGTTTGTGTGTGTGTGTGTGTGTAGGGGTGTTTGTGCGTGCGTGCGTTCTTGCGCGGTGTGTGTGTGTGCGTGTGTGTGTGCTTGCGCGGTGCCGGCGCGCGCGCGCGTGTGTGTGTGTGTGTGTTTGTGTGTGTTTGTGCGTGCGTGCGGTTTCTGCGTTCCTGCGTGCCTGCGTGTGTGTTGTTGGTTGTTTTAGAAAGCTACAGGCGAGATATAATTCCATTCCACCAGACGAATTTGTACAGGCTCAGTCACAGCCAGATCCCAGCCCTGGAGGCTACAGACAACTGTTTAACATCAAAGCAATCAACGTGCTTTGCCAACGTTTCTCTGTCGGCAACATAACTTTATGATCTGGCTTTTTTTTTCTAACTTATAAAAACAGTAATGTTGTTTGGCAGCGAAAACCCTTTGTTGTTTGGGGAAAGCATGATTCACTGTTGACTGATGGTATTTGTCATCGACGCACCCATTCCTGGACGGACTGACGTACAGCCGGAGTAACGGGTGGACGGACTGACGCCGGGACGGACGGAAAGACGGATGGGAAATAAGACTGGCTAAGGCGCTGTTTCCTTACTTTTTTTTTCTGAGAAATTCTGAGAAACACGTCTTACTGCTTGCTTATCAGTACTGTCTCAGTATTGTTTTAAAATTCAACACACACGCGCGCACCCACCCGCAATTAAAGATTTTCTTACTGCTTAGTAATACTCAGTGTCTCTGCATTCTTTCGTGGTGTTTGGCTACTTTTTTTTTTCAGTGAATTTCTCAACATTTTTTTGTACTGCTTATCAATACGGTCTCCGCATTGTTTCCTGATCAAAGAGTAGTTTCATATCCTACTGCATATCGTGAAAACCGACAAGTTAAAATAACCGCAACAAGCACCAAAGACTCCGGCTTCTACCTTCCTGCTTCCACAAATACTAATTGTTTCAAAATATACTCATGCAATCTTACTCCCAGTATCACCATAGTCCTTTTAGCTTAGACTATAGAGGGCTTTAAACCAGTGCTAAACCAATACGGGCTTTTGCTTTTGTTGGCAGAAACACAGACTGGTAGGCGTCGAGTAAATATTTTAGGATAACACATATTCTGCTCTAGATTTTACAAATCACACGTAAAGGATATCGTGGAGACGCTGATTTTTGTAGTTACAATGACACAAAACATAAGAACTGTAAGGGTCACATACATGTTTAATTTTACAGGTTCCTGCCGTATCCATTCTTTCTTCAATGCAAAGCACATTCTTAAATTCACACACACACACACACACACACACACACACACACACACACACACACACACACACACACACACACACACAAACACAAGCACACACTCAAACTCACACACACGCACGAGCGGACCCCAAACCCCCAAACGTGACTGCAACAGAGACATTCTGTCGCTGTGTAAGTAAACCACAATCTTTTGACAGAAAACACAACTAGGCCGATATTCGTGAGCATAACCCGTATGTGCGTCTCCGCCGAACGCGACAAAATATCACAAAATAAAAGCACGGGAACTATATCAAACATCAAGACACCACTGAAATTACAGAAAGATAAACAAAACAAAACAAAAATTAAAAAAAATCGACAGTTCCAACAACAGATTCCGCACTGAGCGAAAACCACACCAATCCTAGCGGTAAACGATCCGAGAAAATCAAAGGACGGTTAATGTAAAGAAAGCAAATGACCAGCAGTTAACAACATCACAAGCATGCCTCACAATTGATCTCTGTTCGTGACAGCCAATGATCTGCCGATTTTCCTGTAACATCTTATTGATCTCTCCTTGTTGGCCATCAAAGGGGAGAAAACTTGGAGGCAGAAAAACAGACGCTAAATTTATGTTGGATCAGTTCACAAACTTTTTATTTTTTATTTTTTTTTAACATTGTAGGAAGAGGAAGGTGGCTATGTGGAATATTTTGTTCGGTGTTTTGTGTGTTTGCTGACCTCAATTTCCATTGTAATTAGTTTAATCGTACTCTTCATCTCGTCCAGCTCTATGCTCAGACACACACACTTTCTTTTCACATTTTTTTTATAGACTGGAAACACATATACTCATATGAGCTCGCGCCGCCAATACTGACGTTTCTATGGCTAGGTTGAAAGATCTCACGGATATACCCTTCACCCTTCAAACTCGTAATGAGGTTTGTCTACAATGCTCTCCACGATCTTCTTATCGCCGATTACATTCGTTATTGCCGTCTGTTGTGTATTAATCATATAATGTATCAATTTGTTTATTTCTTTATTAATATTTATTTGAAAGCATTTAATTTTTCTGCCTGCCTGTCTCAGCTCAGTCCCGCAGACGTTTCTCCTGGGCCCAGAAACAAAATCGACACAATTGCCTCCTGCTTGTCTGATGTCAGCCGTCTTCTTTCTTTCTCGCACTGCTAACACGGTTTCAGCATCAAACAGTTTGATCAACTTCAGGAGGGACCAGACAAGAAGAGTCTTGATCAATTCTAAGATACAAGAACGGAATGACAAAACGGTTGCGTCTTTACAAGACACAGTCCCTCCCGGATGAGACTCATCATCTCGTATCTGTCTTGTCTTTTCACATGTATGAAGCTTTAAACCTTCCCTCCACTTGGACACATACCAAAACTCGACAGCCCATAGTGCTTTTTGTTCAGAGTGGGAGTGTTTTAATGTATAACGGGCACTAGTGGCAATCTGTGTAATTCATAATTTATATTTTCTTTTTCATTCTATACAAGAAGCACATAAGCTGTTGATTTTTGGTATGTGGCCTTATCCGACGCAACGCCTGGCCAGATCAGACTTAGTGAGTCGAATCGTTTACACGGGAAGGACTTTGCCTCGAACAGACCCAATCGTTTTTATGACCCCACGTGAAAACCTGACCAGATCAGACTTAGTGAGTCGAATCGTTTACACGGGAACATAGGACTTTGCCTCGAACAGACCCAATCGTTTTTATGACCCCACGTGAAAACCTGACCAGATCAGACTTAGTGAGACGAATCGTTTACACGGGAACATAGGACTTTGCCTCGAACAGACCCAATCGTTTTTATGACCCCACGTGAAAACCTGACCAGATCAGACTTAGTGAGTCGAATCGTTTACACGGGAACATAGGACTTTGCCTCGAACAGACCCAATCGTTTTTATGACCCCACGTGAAAACCTGACCAGATCAGACTTAGTGAGACGAATCGTTTACACGGGAAGGACTTTGCCTCGAACAGACCCAATCGTTTTTATGACCCCACGTGAAAACCTGACCAGATTAAGACAGTCGTGTTGACGGTGAGTCAAATTGTTTACACGAGAAGGACTCTACCTTTCAGGTCCAGAAGCAGCTAGCCAGGGCAGCTAACTTGCACCTTGACTCTTCAGCGTTTTCAGGCGAGACGTCTCCGGACTTGCCTTGCATGCAAACGATTCTAATTTCATTCCCGGGAAGCGGCTAACGTAATTAGGGCAGTGAGGCCGTCGCCAGGGCGACCCAGCCAATTATCTTGGGGGACTCGGGTACAGTCGCCGGACCATTTAGAGAGTCCAGGACGGAGATTACGGCCAAGATGAGCAACTTTACGGCTCCAGGGAAGAGGTAAAAAGAGAAAACGAGCTCGCATCTTGCCCTGCTCTTAGCGTCCCCTAACGACAAACTGGTACATAAAATCCCCGCAAAGCTTTTCGGAAGTCGGCGGGTGAGGGATTTCATACAAAATCTCTATTGATTTTGTGGCTGTATGACTTCTGAATTTTTTTGTATTACGGTGGGGGGTTTCATATATATCTCCATAGATTTTTAGGAAAGTATGGCTTCTGCATATTCTCAACCATTTTTTTCGACTTATCTCGAACGAATTCCAGAATACCTCTGGGTGTTATAAAGAATTTGCATATTGCATGCACTAAGCACATGTCGGTGGTAGACAGTCTGCGAGAATGAAGTGCATGTCTCATAAGTCAGTTGAATATTCTTGACGGGAGAATTTGAAAATGAAAGAAAGTTCCAGACATATAAGTACATGATAGAGACTGAAGTACACGTCTTTTGTTGTGGGGTTGTGGAATTCAGGGAGTGGTGCTGGTAGACATAGCTTGGTCGTCATACGGATTGCCATTATATTTCGCAGTAATATATATGTGGCAATAATTCAAGGTTTGATGTTACCTCTTCGTTAAGTTGATCGTTCCTGAAAGTTTAGGTCTATTAGTGAACGTTTAAAGTACACGGTTGACACGGTTGACACGGGCGTGTGTGGGAGTGTGTGTGTGTGTGTGTGTGTGTGTGTGTGTGTGTGTGTGTATGTGTGTGTGTGTATGCGTGCGTGCGTGCGTGGGTGTGTGTGTGTGTGTGTGTTTGTGGATGAGTGTTTGAGTGTGTGTATGTGTGTGTGTGTGTGTATGAGTGTGTGTGTGTGTGTGTGTGTGTGTGTGTGTGTGTGTGTGTGTGTGTGTGTGTGTGTGTGTGTGTGTGTTCAAAACACCGTTGACATGAGTAGCGTGTCAACGTCTAGCCGACAGCACTATGCATTGTGATAATAATAGGACAGTCCTTCATTAGCTGGCAAACTTTGAAACACTGTTTTCAGTAGTTTTCACTGAAACCATCATCATTTTCATAATGGAAAGAAAGGAAGGCAAGTAAAGGAGCTAAAAAAAAAAATTATTAGCAGGATCATAAGCAGGGAAAAGGAAGACACGATAACGAAGCGCACGAACGAGCAGACATGACTACCTGGCGTTGATTATTGCCCCTGTTTCTTTCCGCAGCTGTCAAAACATTGCAGACGTGCTGCTGTGTGCATCTCAACACTTTGCAATTTGTTTTAGTTGAGCAAGCATCTGTGGGCCTGCTTTAAATTATATTGGAGAGAGAGAGAGAGAGAGAGAGAGAGAGAGAGGGGCAGACAGACAGACAGACAGACAGACACAGATTGACAGAGACAGAGAGGTCCGTTCGCTTTCAGCTTCTGTTTTCGCCGAAGGTTAAAGTGCACACTAAAGTTAATCAAGGATGGAGTCTGTTATGACGGAGTTTAGCCGTTTGACAAATCTGTCAAAGAGTAATATTGTAAAGAGTCATACGGTAACGACCTCGCCGCTTCTGGTTCTGCGCCGTCGATCCGGTACATGTACTCCTACAGTCTAGTTCAATCAACCGCCATGCCGGAAACAGACTGCGCAAAATTAGTAAACAGTGTGTCAAGTTCAGTTCCGAACATACGGTAACAAGACGGTTCTGCGCCGTCGATCCGGTATTTATCCCAACAGTCTTCCATCAGTCGACATACAACAGAGGGCGCAAAATTAGTCAAATGTTTGTAAAATGTGTGTCAGTTCCGTGTGACCATACGGTAACAAGTTCGTCCCTTCCGGTTCTGCGCCGTCTATCCGGCACATACCCCCTGTACAGTCTGCCATCAGCCGTCATGAAACACAACGGAGACAGACAGGCTCACAGGTGGCTGTCTCGGGCACATCCACACTCCGTTTGTCCTGCGTGAACCGACCTTGAATAAGCGCCATAACAATCATACGTATTGTGTTGATGGTCAGTTAGGAAATGGAGTTCACTCTCATGCGTCCTAGGTCTCATCTTGAACACGCGGCCAGTACAACTGGCCTTGACACGGAACGATTCAAGGGGGGCAATCTCAAGTCATCTGAAAGAGGGAAATCCAAACGCAATCCGCCTTGTTCGATTTTATGGGCTTGGACGATAGAGAAAAATAAGAAAAGCATAAGCTGGAGTCCAGTCTGGACGAAACTGCTATCAAGAACGCAGAATTGATTTTTTCTGAGGTTTTTTTTTAGCCGTAAGCGCCATGTTTATCGGAGCAGGAAACTCTTCCAGAGTGAGGCCCCTTTGTTGGTTTCACTGCGGTGAACAGCAGTTATGAGAAATTCGAAATGAAAAATGGCGCTTACGGCTAAAAAAAAAAACTCAGAAAAAATCAATTCTGCGTTCTTGATAGCAGTTTCGTCCAGACTGGACTCCAGCTTTTGCTTTTCTTATTTTTCTCTATCGTCCAAGCCCATAAAATCGAACAAAGCGGATTGCGTTTGGATTTCCCTCTTTCAGGTGACTTGAGGTTGCCCCCCTTGAATCGTTCCGTGTCAAGGCCAGTTGTACTGGCCGCGTGTTCAAGATGCATAGGTCTTTACTACGCATTGCGGGATTTCCTTGGAGATGAATAGTGTCCCCTTTGACGATTGGCAGACCCACGTAGATGGCCGCGTGGTGTCGCTAGTGTTCTGAATACACGGGACAGGAATCCACCAGAGTCTCTAATTTCTGAGGCGTTGTATTCATGAGATAATGTTCTAGTGTGGCTGGCGGCACTGAAAATAGATTAGCACATTTGGGAGGATTTCCAAGATGTTGATTTATTGGGTTTTCTATCCCCTGTACCTGTTTCTTACCATATTTTTGTGGGATTTTTGTGTGATATTCTGGCACTGAGACCCTACTGTATAATTTTGATTCTTTTTTTTCATTTATGCCTTCTCACTCTATAATTAGAGGGTTTCCAAGATGTTCAGGTTCCAGGTTCTGACGTCATGAAGCGCTATTTTGCCATTTGATGTGTAGAATGCACTAAGGAACATTAGACGGCCCCACAGCATTATTTTATTCTGTTAGATTTTGTCGTGGCCTTTCTCTTTGTTTAAAACTACATTTATTGCCCAACCAATAATTAGATGCTGAAAATACATGATCCAAAAGGTTGCTTGTGCTGCAAATGAACTCGACAGTTTCAAGGCCGTATTGAAGTTTGGAGACGACAGTTCCCTTTCATGGTTAGATTGTTACCTTTTGCCCAGAAACAAGCTTGTATTATGGATGTCGACACATTGTACTGCTTGGTTAAGATTAGATCATGGAAGTTTCTTACTGCTGGTAGTCGTCTCAGAGTTAAAGGTATGTGTACATTTAAAGAAAGAGTAGTTGGCAGTTGCAGTGAGGACCTCTTCGCACGCTGAGCCACAAGATTTACATTTTATCCCAAACTCCTAGCTTGACACACTTGCACTGACACGGAAAGAAACAGTCTGAACTTTCATGAAGTTTTAATCAGCTCATTTTTGCCTCACTCTACTTTTCAGCCGCGAGTCTGCAGAGAATTCGAAGCGGTGGAGAAAATGTGCAGCTCTGGTGCAAAACAGGGCGCGAAAATTGCCCCGTTAAGACTGACGCGCCCGTTTTAACAAGTTCCTCGATCTACAACCTCCTCTCCGTCGAGCATGTAGACCGGGCGTTGAAATTGAATTGGGCAGGCCACGGGAGCGGGGGCCGCACGCGAGTCTGCGCAGATCAAATGGGCAAATTGGGAGTATAACGAGCACGCACACTTTCTGCCCAAACATCATCCCACCAATTGACACAGGCCGGCACCAGTATCGAACAGGAGCCTTCTTCGGGGACTCATTACTCAAGCCTGGTCCGGGCCCGGGCAGTGAAGAAGGGGCTCAGGCGAGGGTAACACTCTACACTGAATCGGTATCGTCCACTATACTTGCCCTCTCTCTCTCTCTCTCTCTCTCTCTCTCTCTCTCTCTCTCTCTCTCTCTCTCTCTCTCTCTCGTTCAATGGCGTTGTAACACTGGGTCTGCGACGCCGCAAAAGAAGTAGAATTAGAAACAAGAGGGGGTGGGGGAAGAAAACGAAGGAGTTGGAGGAGATAGATGTCCGAGGAGTCATGTGGAGGAGTGGCTGTAACAGGTAGGAGTAGTGGCTGCAATAGCTAGGAGAAAGAGGAGGAAGAAAGAGGAGACACACGAGAAAGGATGAGATGAAGGAGGACGAAAACGACGAAGGAGGTCTAGGTGGAAGAAGAGGAATAACAAGGAAGAGGAGGAGCATAAAGAGATGAAGGAGACTGAGAAGAAGGAGAGGAAGGGGAAGAGGACGAGACAGAGGAGGATATCCAAAAAGAGGAGACGGCAGAGGAGGATATTAAAGAAGAGGAGAGGAAAGAAGAAGACGGACGAGGAGAAAGAGAAGTAGTTGCAGCAGCAGTAGGAGGAGACGGAAGAAAAAGAGTAGGAGAGAATAATTGGAGGAATATATGAAAGAAGTAGAAGTAGTAGGAGGAGCAGTAAAGGAGGAAGATGAGAAAAAGAAATAAAAATTAGGGTGGGAGGGGAGGAGACGCAGAAGGACAAGGAGACAGAAAAGGAAAAAGAGGAAATGTGAAGAAGGGCAAAGTACTTAGTTGTTCTCAACTAAAGATAAACGAGCGGCCTTTGCTGTCACATGCAATTTACAGGGCGGCGAACCCAAACCCGAACGGCACCGTGGCAAGTGATGACGTTTAGCCCTGAATGAGTTGGACAGCAGTCTCACCAAAAACATATTACGCATTCTGCTGCGCAAGGAAGACGATTCTCCAAGCCAATAATGCCTGCGATGTGAAATTGAAGCTGGCTGTGACAGGTTTAGGAAGTTCTTCCAAGAAAAGATACAGAAAATGGAGTCGGCTTAAAGTTATTAGCTATCTGTCTTGGACATCGCCATTTCTTCCAAGTGTTTCATTAAAGGGACGCCATTCAGTCCCATGAGGCTGCAAACATCACGGCCCTCGGCCAAGGTTTTTTCTTCGGTGATTAAATCAGTGGGAGGGTGAGTGAGTGAGTGAAAATGAGAGAGAAAGAGAGAGAGAGAGAGAGAGAGAGAGAGAGAGAGAGAGAGAGAGAGAGAGAGAGAGAGAGAGAGAGAGAGAGAGAGAGAGAGAGAGGTTGAGGTCTGAAAGGAAGCTGAAAGTCTGGTCTGCCAACCATGCGGTGGAGTTTCTTGATTAGATAAACAACAAGAAACAAACAAACCAAAGAACCAACCAACCAACCAACCAACCAACACACAAACAAACCAACAAACAGTATTAAGACAAACCAGAACAAAATCCAAACCAGATCCCAAGGCTATGAGCCACGAAGAACCCTGTTGAAAGCAGCAACACACAGTTCAGCACAAGACTTTGGCCCCCAGAACAGAAGGTGATAGGACCCGCCACAGCCAGATGGCGCGTCAACCCCCGTAGGGATTAGGGGCAGGGGGTCGATTGCCTGGCCCCAATGAAGGCTAAATGTCGTTCGATAAACTGCTTCTAGCGCGGGCCCAGCGTGAGTTCTTTGTGGGCCTAAAACTGGCATTGTCTTCAAAACTCAGAAGAAGAAATGGACACACATTTCATTATGGAACATTTATTTCAAAAGACCATACAACAAAATCACAGATCTTTGATCCGGAATAATCTTATGTGTATGTTGAAACAGTTTGCGGTTTTTTTCTTCTTTTTTCTTCTTCATTTTGTTTTTTCATGTACCCCGATGGGAATACCTGCCATAAGTCTTTGCCTTGCCTTGCCTTGCCTTGCCTTGCCTTGCCTTGCCTTGCCTTGCCTTGCCTTGCCTTGCCTTGCGTTGCCTTGACTTCCATGTCTTTGATTTTGACTCAAAGAACTGTCACTTTTGTTGTACAATTTGCTTTGAATTGAACGTTTCATTGTTTACCCTTTTTCTGTATTTCTTTCGATCTGTCCTCTCCCTCTCACAACTCTCTCTAATTCTCTTATGCGCACACTCACATACACACAGAAAGAGACACACATACACGCACGCACGCACGCACGCACATACGCACGCATACATACACGCACGCACGCACTCACGTTCTCTCTCTTACAAACACACACACACACACACACACACACACACACACACACACACACACACATACTCAATCGCGTTTACGCGCACGGGGCTTTCTTTTATTGCGGTACTCGCTAACCGTTAGGGCATTTTTCTCCTGATCTATTTTAATCAAGCAAACGAACGGAAGATGAAAAAAAACAACCCCACCGAAGACGAAGGAAAATGAAAAAGACAAAGCGAAGAAGAAACAAAGAAAGAAAGTGACAGAGAGCTGGCTGGAAGCCTCATCGATTCCCTGCACACTAAATGACCTACGAAGCTCTCAAGACAAACTGCAAACCACGACCTTTAAATTTCTTTATTTGGACCGAAAATAGAAAATGTTCAATTTCAACGTGATTGAACAAACACTGTGTCAAGCAATTCAAGTTGTGTTTTATATTCAAATTCATTATCAGGTGTGGGGAGGGGGTATTTTGTTCTGGATTCCGAGCTAGAGAAAGTGAGCTGGAGAAAGTGAGCTGGAGAGAGAGAGAGAGAGAGAGAGAGAGAGAGAGAGAGAGAGAGAGAGAGAGAGAGAGAGAGAGAGAGTGAGAGAGAGAGAGAGAGAGAGAGAGATCTAGAGAGAGAGAGAGAGAGAGAGAGAGAGAGAGAGAGAGAGAGAGAGAGAGAGAGAGAGAGAGAGAGAGAGAGAGAGAGAGAGAGAGAGAGAGAGAGAGAGAGAGATTAGCTTTGAAGAGGTGGTCTGATGTTTCCGGACTATAAACAGAGATATTAGGTGTAGGTGTGCGCGCGT